>NC_058131.1:40252724-40287051 GCF_016433145.1 Gracilinanus agilis | reverse complement strand
TATATATATATATATATATATATATATATATATATATATATATATATACACTTTGAGAATCGTTGGGCAGCTGGGTGGTTCAGTGGACTGAAAGCCGGGCCTGGAGATGGGAGATCCTGGGCACAAATTTGGCCTCAGACACTTCCTAGCTGTGTGATCCTGGGCATGTCATTTGACCCCCATTGCCTAGCCCTTACCACTCTTCTGCCTTGGAACCAATACATAGTATTAATTTGAAGATGAAAGGTAAGGGTTTAAAATTTTTAAAAAACAAACTGTTAGACCTATACCCCAAAGAGACCAAAGAAAGAGAAAAAGGGCCCATATGTGCAAAATACCTACAGAAATTCTGTTTGTGGAGGCAAAGAATTGGAAATTATGGGGCACCCATCAATTGGGAAAATGGCTGAGCAAATTATGGTACATGAAATGGATGGGGTATGATTGAGTGGGATGGTTTCAGAGAAGCCTGGTACAGAGAGAAGTGAGCAGAACCAGGATAATTAATACAATAACAGCAATATTCAAAGACCAACAACTTTGGAAGACTTAACAATCTCTGATCAACGTGATAACCAACCATGATTCCAGAAGCCTAATGAGGAGCCAAGCTGCCCTTCTTCTAGCAGAGAGATGATGGAATGAGACATCATTTTAAAAAAATATATTTATTTTGAAGCATTTTCTCCCTCCCCTCTTCCCTCCCGGCTTCTGGAGCTGACAAGCAATTCCACTGGGTTATACGTGTCTTATCACTCAATACCAATTTCCATATTATTAATTTTTGGAGACGTACTTTTTTTTAAGCCCTTACCTTCTGTCTTATTAAATATGGAGTCTAGTTTTGTCTTAGTCAATACTAAGTATAGGTTCCAAGGCAGAAAAGCAGTAAGGGCTAGGCAATGGCAGTCAAGTGACTTGGCCAAGGTCACACAGGAAGTGTCAGAGGCCAAATTTGAACCCAGGACATTCTCTCTTCAGGCCTGACTATCCACTGAGCCATTTAGCTGCCCTGAAACATACATTTTTGGACATAACCAGGGAAGGGATTTATTTTACTTGTCTATGCCTATTGGTTGGGTTTTGTTAAGTCTTTTATTTTTCAGTTGGGAGGAGATAGTAAAAGGAAAAAGAAATTGCTTAATTGGGAAAAAAACCAAAGCTAAACTAAAACAACAATAACAAAACATTTGCCACCTCCATATCAGTATAAGACAGCAAAGAAAGATTTGAATGGAGGTTTGTTAGTTCAGTTCCTTGACTCTAAGGATGATTAAATAGTAAAACTGGTCCCTGGAGGGGGGAGAATTCTTGATAAATAGGACAGTTGGGCATCTGGCTTGAGGGTAGAGGTGGAGACCTGCCCAGCACAGGAGACCCAATTGGAATTCCTCATCCTCCCCAAGTCAAGCCCACAAGCTTTTAAATGCCTACTATGTGCCAGAGAGACACCATGCTCCAGTTCCAGTACCTGTCTCTCTCTATGATTCTCTGCAGCAGGACGATCATGGAACTTAAGCTTCCTGTCCCCCATCTCTGCTTCTTCACCTATAAAATGGGGGTACATCCCCTTTTACTGTTTCCTGGGATATAGCAGCTATGGAGCAGGAGGTGGCCAGCATCGGACAGTAAATAACAGACCAGTGATGAAAAGGAGGCTGCCCGACAGCTGCTGGGTGGCTGAAGGCTCCTGGCAGGCAGCCCTCTTCAGACTGAATGAGCCCAGACTTCTCTGCTCTTCTCCCTGCCCGGCCCCTTCCCACCCCCTCAACCAGGCAGGCAGCCCTTTGGATTTGCTCATGTCCTGCGCTTCTTTATTCCTGGCACCACAGCCAGATAGGGCTGGGATTCCAAGATTGTTTCCAAGGAAAAATTATCCTTCCACTGAACTAACACCCTCTTTGTCCTCCTCCTTGGGATGAAGTCAGATTCAGACTGGAGACTGAAAAAATAGACACTATTTCCAGCTCCCCCAGCCCTCAGCTCTTGATTTTCTTCCCTGCTTAGGGAAAGGGACCCCAGCACCTTTTTTGGTCTTTTGTCCCCACTGATTTAGTTTGCTATTCAATTCAGTTTTTCAGTTGTGTCTGGTTCTTCCTGAACCCATTTTTGGATTTCGTTGGCAAAAATATTGGAATGGTTTGCTTTCCTTTTCCAGCTCATTTGACAGATGAGGACACTGAGGCAAACAGGGGTAAGTGACCTGCCCAGGGTCACATAGCTAATAAGTATCTGAGAACTGATTTGAGGTCAGAAAGGTGAGCCTTCCTGAATCAGAGCCCAGCATTCTATCTACTGCATCACCTTAGTTGTCCGTATGAATATTAGTTCTGTTATTAATACTGTTAAGATATATATAGACTAAATAGGAGGTAATCTCAGAGGGAAGGCACTGGAAAGTGGAGGAGGAAGTGCGTTGGTGGTTGGAAAATCCAGGAAAACCCTTCTGCAGAAGGTGGGATTTGAGATGATTCTGGAAGGAAGCCAGGGAGGCTAACAGGCAGAAGTAAGGAGGGAGAGCATTTCAGGTCTAGAGGATAGTAGGTGCAAATGCACTTAAGTGGGAGATGGAGTACTGAGCATGAGGAGTAACAACAGTAAAAAAACACAACAAACAGTAACAGTAGATCTGTCTAGCTGGATCATGGAGTGTCTGAAGGGCATAAAAGTAGGAAGGAGGCAAGTTGTGAAGAGTTTTAAATATCGGAGACAGGATTTTATATTTGATTCTGGAAGCTATAGGGAGCCAGTGCAGTTTATTGAGGAAGGACAGATGGATGACATGGTCAGATCTATGCTTTAAGAAGATTATTTTAGCAGTTGAGTGAAGGATAGATTGAAGCAAGGAGAAAATTGAGGCAGGAAGACCAATGAGAAGGCTATTGCAATAACCTGGACAAAAGGTGATGAAGATCTCAACTAGGGTGATGACTATGTGAATGATAAGAAGGAGATGGTCAATGGAAATGTTTTAAAGGTAGAAATAGTAACATCTGGCCATGGTTTAGTTTTGTGGGGTGATTCAAAGTGAGTAGCCAGTGAGGTCATAAGTCTGGGTGACTGAGAGAATAATGGCGTTCTCAATGGTAATGGGGAAATGGGAAGAGGGAAATATGACTTGGAGGATAATATAGTGAGTTCGTTCTGGACATGTTGAGTTCAAGGTGCTTCTGGGACGTCCAGTTTGAAATGTTCAATAGATAGTTGGTGATGTGTGACCAACTTCAAGAGAGAAGTTATAACTGGATACAGAACTCCAGGAATATGTAGAGAAGAAAACCAAATCCTTGGGAGCTGCTGAGTTCCCCAAGTGAGATAGTATACAGTGAAAAAACAGCACACCCAGGATAGAGCCCTGGGGGATGCCCATAGTTATTGGGCATGATGTAGATAAAGATCCAGGAAAGAGGATTTTAAAGTAGGGATTAGACAAGTAAGAGGAAAACCAAGGAGTGGACAGAGTTAGGAAGAGCCAGAGAGGAGAGAGTGACCAACACTCTCCCCTATCCAGGGGAGGAGGTTATTGGCAGTGTCAGGTGATGCAGGGAGGTCAAGAAAGATGAAGACTGAGAAAAGATCATTAGAAAGGACAATTAAGAGATCATTGGTGTAAGAATTAAATTTTAATGGTTGACTAAAATATATGAAAATTATAAATAATATGGTAGTCATCAATTCAAAGTATTATTGCTCAAAGTCGAAATGGCTTTAGTGTCTTTTATTTACAAAAGAGGTGGAAAGAGTGAAAGCAGAGAAATACAAAAGGGTAGAGAAGACATTAGCCTATCTTACTAAATATTGCTCTGGTGCTCGACTCAGCCAGGACTTGTTGACCTTCAACTGGAATTAAACTCTCTCCAGAAGACAGGAAGGGAAAACCAGCTATCTACTCCCCTAAGTTCCCTCCAAGAGGCAGATCAAGACAATGACTCAGGTGACTCCTGAGGACCACCTTCTTCTTGAAGCTGACTTCCTTCTTGAAGTCCAACTCCTTCTTGAAGTTGACCTTTTTTAGCCCTAGAAATTCAGGGCCTTTTATAGTAGCTTCTTGTCCCTTCCCCTTTTCACAAGGGCCAATCACAGCTTCCAAATTGCCCAGCACTGCCTAGGGGGCAGTGTTTGTGGGAACCATCAAAAGGGTTCACAGTTTCCTGGCTGATTGAGTTTCTGAGGGTGTGAATTCACTAAGTGGTTTTCAAGCTCTTCCACCTAGTGCTAAATAGGGAGTTCAAGCTTTTGTTGATTCAATTAAAAAACAGACAAAGGAGAGTTAACCCTGTCTTCACAATCTGGTGAGTAACTAAGTAGGGGTGCTTAAATTATTGTTAATCAAGTGTTAACTCAAAATAGACAAAGGGAATAAAGGATTCCCCTTCTCAAGTGTAACTCAGAATAGACCAAGAGAACAAAGAATTCACTTTTACATTGGTAATTTCAAAGAGAGAATTTTTAATTGAGTGATGAGGTTGGAAGTCAGATTGCAGAGGATTTAGAAGAAAGTGAGAAGGAGGCTCTGAAGATTGAGAGCCAGGACTAGAGATGGGAGGTCCTAGGTTCAAATCTAGCCTCAGACACTTCTTAGTTGTATGACCCTGGGCAAGTCACTTACTCCCCATTGCCTAGTCTTTACCACTCTTTTGTCTTGGAACTGATAGTATTGATTCAAAGACAGAAAGTAAGGGTTTAAAAAAGGAAAGAAGATAGTGAGAAAGGGGAAAATAGAGGCACCTAATGTAGATGGATTTTTTTTAAGTTTAGCCAAGTTAAAAAAAATATAGCTAGTAGAAATAAATAGGATCAAGTGGGAGAAGCATGGATGTATATATAGGCAGTGGGGAAGAAGCCAGTAGACATTGAGTGATTGAAGATCAATAAGATAAGGGAGGATGACCATGAGGACAATTTGCTGAAAATGGTAAAAAGGCTTGGGTACATTTAGAGGGGTTTATCTTGGCTAGGAGATGGGCCTCTTTTTCATTTGAGACTGTAGTAAAGAAGGAGATAGATGTTGTGGAAAGATGTCAATGATGTGAGATGAGGAGGAGGGGAGAAGAAGTGACACTTGACAAATGGCCTTAGTTTTTTGGTTTTTTTTTTCAGTAAAGTATGATGCCAGGTCCTTATCTGAGAGATGGGAGGAAGGAATGTTATGAGAATCTTGAGAGAAAGGAAGATTAAAAACAATTATAATGGGAACTGAGATAGTGAGTTGATTAAGGAAGAGTTGAGTCATTGTCTTGCTGCAGTGAGGACCCAGTTGAGATTAGACAATTAAAAAACATTTTCAGACCTGTACTTCCGTCTTGGAATCAATACTGATTACCGGTTTCAAGGCAAAAGAACAGTAAGGGTTAAGCAATTGGGGTTAAGCAAAGGTTGCCAAAGATCACAGAGCTAGGAAGTGTCTGAAGCCAGATTTGAAACCAGGATCTCCCATGTCCAGACTTGATTTTTCTATCCACTGAGCCACTGACTGCCCCTAGAGGGCTTGAATTTTAGTGCACCCACTATGTAGTATTTCATTATTTTATTATTATCATATTATCATTATATTCCAAGCTCTGCTCAGCAGCACAGTTGGAATAATCCAGGGCCATTTGTCACATGTATTATTGTCAATAGGACAAGGAGGCAAAGGATTTAAGAGTTGAGGACAATGCCAAGCTGAACTGGTTGACAAAAGGGTGAGGTAAGGAAGGGCTAAGAGTGTAGCCAATGTGGGGGTCACAGTCTGGGAACGTGCCAAAGAATGGAGAGAATAGAAGTCATGATGAGGGTAGAGAACAGCAATGGACAAAAAAACGATAGAAAGTGATAGTTAGATAAAGGAATTTGGAACTCATGAACACAGAAGGGATGCATTTGGCAGTGATGGCAAGATCAATGGTGGGATTGTTTTTGTGCATAGCTGAGATGGAATGGCAGGAAGAAGTCATGGGAAATGAGTAGATTGAGGAACTCGGGAGTTCCGGTTTTTGAGGAGGTGTCAGTGTTTATGTCAAAGTCCCTTAGTCTGAGGGCAGGAGTTGGGGAGTAGAGTTTAGTCAGACACTGAATTCATTGAACAAAGGAGGATGTCCTGGGAGGGGGTAAACAATGACTATGGAAATGGATAAAGCTCAAAGGAAGAAAGGCTACCAAGTGATGGCGGTAGAGGAGAGCCTGGAAGTGCCATTGGGAGCCAGTGGTATGTATTGTCTTCCCAACCAGAAGCAGTGGGCCTGGCTGGATGGGAGAGCAAGTTTAGCTAGTGCTGGAAAGAATGGCAAGGGAAGCCCTGTCATCAGGAAGGAGCCAGGCCCCAGTGAGTGTCAGAAGATGGAAGGAGTGAGAAAGGAAGAGCTCTAAGATGGAAGGAAGTCCGTTAATTAGGGAGCAGGGATTCTAGAGGTGTCAGTGAAGTGGAACATCATTGTGGGGTTAGGGGAGAGATGGATTGGGAGGAAGGGAACCAGCAGTGGAGCATCAGCAGCCTGGGAGTTTAGAACCACTGAAACAAAGAGAGTATTAAGAGGTAAGATTTTACCTACCCTTGAGGGAGGAGTCCAGGTAGAGTGGCAATGGTTAGAAAGGGAGACTGTTATTAGACCTGAATCCTGCCTCAAGGTCCAACCATATCCCAAATGTCCAAGGGAGTAGGAGATGAAATGAAGGCAGAAAGAGCCCTCAATTTGGTAGTAGAGAACTTAGGATGGAATCCTTCCTGGCCATGTGATGATGGGAGAGTTGCTACCTTCACTACCTACCCTACCAGATCCTCATGAAGAGATTGAATTAGGGATTCTCTAAGGACCCTAGGAATAGAAAAATTCTGTGTTTGCTTTAGCAGCACATATACTAAAATTGGAAAGTTAGCATGGGATGGCATACAAATCCCTTTTTTTTTTTTAACCCTTACCTTCCGTCTTGGAGTCAATACTGTGTATTGGCTCCAAGGCAGAAGAGTGGTAAGGGTAGGCAATGGGGGTCAAGTGACTTGCCCAGGGTCACACAGCTGAGAAGTGGCTGAGAAAATCCTTTTTTTAATCGATCAATTAATCAATTATTTTGGATCTGGACACTTTTATTTAATTAACTAATTTTGGATTTTTTTCCCATGGTTACAAGATTCATGTTCTTTCCCTCCTCTCTCCCCAGCCGACACAAAATCTCACTGGGTTTTACATGTCATTGATCAAGATCTATTTCCATATTATTGATATTTACATTAGGGTGATTATTTAGAGTCAGCATCCCCAATCATATATATCCCCATCAACCCATGTGATCAAGCAGTTGTTTTTCTTCTGTCTTTCTACTCCCACAGTTCTTTCTCTGGATGTGGATAGTGTTCTTTCTCATAAGTCCCTTAGAATTGTCCTGGATCATTGCATTGCTGCTAGTAGAGAAGTCCATTACATTGCCAATGTATAATTCTTATACATTATAATCTGCCACTGTATAATTCTTAGAAGGAAATGTATGTTTTACAATCTATAATGTAAAGTTTAAATTCTTTTGAGAATAATTTCAGGATAAGAAATTTGCCATCTCCCCAGAATCCAGACAACAAACCTGTTTGGAGAAGGCACCATGAAGATGCCTGAAGAACCTTCACTGGATCATGAAGGTCAAAATTGAACTTTGGGGTGCAGTTGATTGAATTATGGGGAGTTGAAATTGAGTTGAATGCATTTGTTTTTGAATGTACACTCTTATGCCAACAGGGGACTGCCCCAAATTGGCTTTTTATCAATGTGGCTAGTTTTATCCTTTTCTTATATCCCCAAATTCCTGCAATTTAGAAGTTGACTATGTTTAAGATCCACCGAAAAAAAAAGACCAATCTTTTTTTTTTGCCAGATCTCAGGGGGAAATGTGTTATTTGGAATTCTGGGGGTTCCATTTAAAAGTTTTTGACAAACTTCCTGTGGACATGTGGGGGACTTTGAAACTACATTTTCCATGGTTCAACAGGTTTCCTGTTTTGGATGACATCTTCAAGGTAAAGCCCAGCTTTGAATATTGGGAAGTCGAGTTTGACTTCCTCTTTGCTACCTGAGCACTCTCTTTGGCTATGTAGAGATGATGGGGGAAGGTACAGACGGGCGACATTTTTTGAAATAGTCAGACATGGTCTTATATATTTTACCAACATGGAAATGGTAATTAAAATATTATTTTTCTTCATAATATCAGCCTTTATCATTTTTAATCGTTATACCAGTTCTCCTTGGCATTGCAACTGCCAGAGTCATGGTATTTGGGGCCTGGGTTGGCACCTAGCTTACCCAGGAAAGAGATGAGACCCCCTTCTTTTTCTCAGAGGAGGTGGCATCTCTGACTGGGAGTGTTAGCTTTGGCCATTGAGTCCTCATTTTAGCACTGGAGAAGCTGAGGCCCAGAGAGGGAGAAATCACACCTCCAAGTTGGTGGGAGAGGGAGTTGTTATACACCCAAATCTACTCCCCTTCTGGTGTTCCCAGGCACCATTGCCCTCCTTGTGAGGACTAGTTTATAGGCTCATTACCAGCCTTTCAGATCTCAGCCTCCTGCCTTAGGGGACATCTGCCTCAACTATTGGTCCATTCTCTAGAGGGGATCACTGAGTGCTAAGGATACTCTTCCCAGCTCATTTTAAATTGATCTTGACTTTCCATTCTTCTCCTGCTGGATTCCTAGGGGGAAAGAACATGGCAGGAATAATTTCCCATCCTTCTGTATTCCAGATTGCCCCTCTCAGGACTCCTGCTTGCCAAGCCTGGAATACTTTCTACCACAGCCTTTATTTTTTGGTCAAGTTTAAAAAATTGGGAATTGTGGAAAGCAGCAGCTAGAAGGGACTTTAGAGTTCTAAGGAAGTGCACCATCCCTCTAGGACAGAATAGCTCTCTGGATCCCTCTGGGGCTGACCATATTCTATGCCTGGAAATAGAGGGGGTTTTGCTGGCCATTAAATCCAACCCCTTGTTTTACAGATGAAGAAACTGAGGCACAGTATCCATGTGACATAATTAGTGTCTCAGATAGCATTCAAACTCAGGGCTTTCTAACTTCAAGTCAATCAGATTGCCGAACTTAGTGGTTCATTGGAATGCTCCTGAATCAATCCTCTCTGGAAAGTGGAAAAGAATACACAGATTGACCCCATTTCCTCATCGGAGGCCCCTGGGAGAGTCTTTTTCCCTTGGTCACTGATTTCCATAGTTGAGAAGTTTGGAGATGCTCATTCCCACCCCCTAGCCGGGGCTCTCTGTCCCTAGCACTGGCTCCTATATAAACAGAGCTTTCCTCCTCAGGATGAGACTGAGTGAGACTGCTGGCCCCTGGCCCCCACCCCCTCTTCCCCTCAACCCTCCAACCAACACACCCATGGATCTGGTTGCTGTCCCCAGCAGTAGGAAGTGATTCAGCTCTCCCTCCGGCAGCAGCCCCCTCCCAAGTCCCCTTCCCTGAGGACTGGCTAAAGAGAGCTGCCAATTCCTTTTCTCCAGCTGAATGTTAACCCTTTCCTTCTGCTTGGGGACAATTAAACATCTCTAGGTTGAAGTCATTGGGCTCAAGGCCCAGATAAATTGGCAGAAAGTACACATGAGAAAATATTTGAGAAGAAATGCAGCTGTGTAATTTTCAAATACATATGGCAGCTACAATTAGTTTAACAGGGTTGCCCAATAGAGAAACTTAAGGGGCCTACTTTAATGAATTGATAACAATCACGTGTATACACAGCCATGGTAGGATTTTGGTTTTGCTCGTCTCTGCATATTTTATAAGTGTTTGTGTTGTCCAATCCAGGCTGGGGAGCTGGAGTCCCACTCTTTTTTTAGGAGGGAGAGGAAGCAAGGCATAGGTTTGCCCCATTAAAAAAAAAAAAAAAACAAGGAAAAGAAAAGAAAGAAAAGTGGGTCAGTGAAAAATGTTTGTTTGTTTTTAATGTACAGAAGGAAGACCAGAAGGACAGCTTTGAAAGCTACAGGTGGAATTTATGACATATTTTAAAAGAAAAGCCTGAGCCGTACAAAAGAAAGACCTGTGGTTTCATGCACAACCCTCTTTTTTTGGTTCTGTTGGGTCTATGGAAGCACTCATTTTAGTTGGGATTAATGTCAGAAGTACAGCTAGGGGGGAGCAGCTGAGTGGCTCAGTGTCAGTCCCAGAGACAGGAGGTCCTGGGTTCAAATCTGGCCTCAGACACTGTGTGATCCTGGGCAAGTCACTATACCCCCATTGCCCAACCCTTACCACTCTTCTGCCTTAGAACCAATACCCAGAATTGAGTCCAAGATGGAAGGTAAGGGTTTAAGAAAAAAAAAAAGAATTACAGCTAGGTGGTCCAGTGGTTAGAGTGTCAGTCCTGAAGTCAAGAAGACTCGTCTTCCTGAGTTCAAATCCATCTTCAGACACTTAACTAAATGTGTGAATCTAGACAAGTCATTTAATCAATTAATAAACTGCCTCAATTCCCTCATCTGTAAAATGAGCTAGAGAAGGAAATGGCCAACGACTTCATTATCTTTGCCAAGAAAACCCCTAAAATGGGGTCCTAAAGAGTTGGCTACGACTGAAATGACTCAACATCAGAATTATTAAAAATCGAACCCAGCAATTACACAAAAGTACTGCAATGTGCCAGATACTGTGCTAAGCATCTTACAAATATTATCTAATCTGAGAAGAGAAGGTTTGGAATAATCTCTGTGGCATATAATAAGTAGCCAGTTAGTCAAGGGGTCAAGAAACATGAATGAAATGCCTCTTCTGTACCAGGTACTGTGTTTAGAACTGAGCAACGTGAGGGAGAGCCCAGCTGACATCAGACAACATAAATGGGGGGTGGATTCGATCAGCATAATTGGGGTGCCTGTTTCTCTGACATCCGGCTGCCCGAATGTAGTAATAGAGGAAAGTGAGAGGAACAACTCAGGGTCAGAGTTTGGTAAGACGTAAGTGGCAATAGGACAAGGGGGCAAAGGATTCATGAGGGTCTACCAGAGGTCCAAGCTGGCAATGAGAGGAGAATGAGGCCAGGGCAGAGGAGCTGGTCAGAGGCACCTGGAAGGGAAGCTGGGTCGAGTAACCAGAGTTTTCAGTGGCATCAACGAGGGTAGAAGTCAGGATGAGAGACGGAAGGACATCGGGCTGTGATTAGAGGAGAATTCCGATTTCTGGGTCATAGAGGTGGAACACTTAATGGAGTTTTTGATGGGATCAACCATCCCTAAGTGTAACTGAGGGGCAAGTTCAAGGAAAGGGTGGCCTGGGCATTGGAGGGGACATTAGGAAGCCTATTGATCGCCACAGAGGAGGGCAAGGTTTGGAGAGGGTGGACTGACAATAAGCCAGGTACTGGTTTGTAGAACGGGTTTCACGGGTTCCCCTGCAAAAGGAAAGGGTCCAATAGACATCGGATACAAAGATCTGGATGGGGTGAGATCCATATGAATGGAAAAACTAAGGGGAAGAGAGATATCAGCCAAGTTGATGACAACAGAGGGAGTATTAGGGAGTCCTGGCTGTCTTCTGAAATAAAGGGGTACGCTTGCAAACATAAATACACATATGTGCAAATACACACATACAAAACATGCTACACCCCACAATGTGCCAATCCATGCATGCACACATACATTCAATGTATAGATGTGCCCACATCCTGCACTATGTGTCTGTGTGTCACTCTGAAACAAAGCCACCATTGAGGAGCACTCATCTGGCGCCATGTCTTTTTAGAATGCAGGGAGTGGGATCTTAGCCAGCGGGGATCGGGCAAGGGGGCAGAATGGTTTGGGAGTGAGATGGCATTTTGGTCTGAATGGACAACAGAGCGGAGGCCAAAAGAGCAGCCTGACTTGGAATCCTGGTCACGGAACCACAGATTTGTCAAAGACTCGACTGTGGAACGTCAGAGCTGGAAGGGGCCTCCGTTTTCATTCTAGAAGAGAAGGTAAAACATGAGCATAAGACAGGAGCTCCTAGGTTCAAACCCGGCCTCAGCCACTTCCCAGCTGTGTGACCCTGGGCAAGTCACTTGACCCCCATTGCCCACCCTTAACAATCTTCCACCTATGAGACAATACACCGAAGTACAAGGGTTTAAAAAAAAAAATTAAAAAAAAAAAAACAAAACATGAGCATAAGTAACCATGGAAGAGTGGAAGTGATGGAGCTCAGTCAAGGCACAACGTTTTCCAAGGTTTGGTGGGAATGATCTCCCTTCTTTTGGTGACCTTTTTTTTTGGGGGGGGGGGGCTTACCTTATACCCCTGAGGGCTTAGTATGATGCCTAGCACATAGTAGGTACATAACAAATCTTGCCTGTTGACTGACTGTGTGTGGGAGGAGCCAAGGAGGCCCTTGGGAATCCTCCGGAGGATGGGACAGAGTATAATATTGGACCGCCCACTGAGGAAAGCTGCTATTGTGACCCATAAATAGACCAGCAGAGAAGGGAAACGGGAAATCCTGAAAAACAATATGGGTTTGGTTTTCAGGATTTTCCTCCTGGCTGAGATATTGCATTCAGAATTGCCCTCTTTGGGCTCCAAGCCCAGGAGCAGCAAAACTTCACCAACAACCTGCAATGATACCGATCCATTCACCTAGGTCTTGGTGGCTTTCCAGGGCTTGTCTCCTAGAGTGGCTCTCAGGATCAGAGAGGAGAAATCCAGTAGAACTTCACAAGAGCCCTGCACATACGTGCAAATACCCACACATGTCTAATGTGGCCCAGGCCAAGCTGTGGGGCCAGTTCAGGACACCAGCGGGAGAACCGATTCCCTAGAGGAGGAGATCCAGACCTTGGCCTTTTGTCTGACCCAGCTGAATGCATTCCAGCAACAGAGGTGATGTCAGCTGCCGCCAGGCCATATGAGGTCCTCCCAGATCCCAGAACTGTCTTACAGACTCTTGGCTACCCTGTGGTCAACCGCCTCGGTCTCAGGGTCATGGGGAGGAGAAGAGGAGGAGAAGGGATGGTGATGGAAGAGGCCTGTGGTCTTCAGAGTACTATCACTCTACCCTATGTATTAATCATGTTTGAAGGGGGGAAATTGGGTTTTCATCTTCAAACAGAGAATATAATCACCAAAAGTAAGCAGCAGATAACCAAATGTTAAACTAAGTGTACGGATATTTCTAGGTTCCTTTACAAAGTATGAAAATATTACTTGTTTGAAGTGAAGGGGCAATTATCATTGGCCATACTCCCATGACCCTTAAAAAACTTAGTTTACTCACTACAGTCAGTCCGGGCAGGAGTTGGCCATCCAGGAAAAACCCAGCACCTGAATGGGAACCAATCTTCACTTTTTGAAGGAAGGGATTTCTCTCTCTTCCCTCATCTTCTCCCCTCTACTCCATCCCTAAGCCCTAGCTACTCACCCAGGAGGAAGCACCCTATATAACCTGGATTAGTTTGGTGAGCTGAAGAGTTCTAGGAATGGAACAGAAGCTCTCCATATAGACAAAGAAAGGCAATATTCAAGACAGGAGGCCACTTCAAAGAGCAAGACCTCTGGCAGCAGAGCTAATTACAGATTCAAGAGGGGATTGCCCTAGTCTCTAGTCTTCTGGAGCTAGTTCCCTCTTGAAGTTAAAGTTGCAATTAAAGCATAGAAAGGAACAGATTCAAGGATTCCACCTGGGTGACCCACACAGCAGAGACACTGTGCCCAAGAGGGAACAGCATGACAACTCTTTGAGAAGATGGAGGACCTCAGAACCCTAAAATAATGGAAGCCTATGTTGTCTCAGCCACATATGTTCTCTCCAAATGGGCTTCACCACCATTGTACTCAAGGTTTGTGCCCATTCTTCGCATTAACTTTGAGTATATATATGAAATTATGCCATATGTTTATGGGAATAATTTTTTGTCACATCTGTTCTAAATATGCCATCTTAGTAAATGCCTTGCTTTGACCTAATATCTACTGGCTGGACTATTAAAGGGAAGCTTACTGGAAGGGATGGGCTCATGAGTTTTAGAATGATTATCTTTGAATATGGAGGAGTCAGTTGTTCCTCTAGGGAAACACCTTAGATAGTGAGTTGACTCAGAAGATAGACTACACACCCATTTCAACACTTTTATTCTCTTTGGGTCTTGCCTAGAGTTGGGAGGACCTGGGTTCAAATATGACCTCAGACTCTTCCTAGCTATAGAATCCTGGGCATGTCACTTAACCCCAATTGCCTAGCCTTTGCCACTTTTCTGTCTTAGAATTAATACTAAGAAAAAAGGTAAGAGTTTTTTTAAAAAAAGAATATACAGGGGGCAGCTGGGTAGCTCAGTGGAGTGAGAGTCAGGCCTAGAGACAGGAGGTCCTAGGTTCAAACCTGGCCTCAGCCACTTCCCAGCTGTGTGACCCTGGGCAAGTCACTTGGCCCCCATTGCCCACCCTTACCAATCTTCCATCTATGAGACAATACACCAAAGTACAAGGGTTTTTTTTTAAAAAAAAAGAATATACAGAAGAACTATACAAGAAAGATCTTAACATCACTGAAAGCCATGATGGTGTGGTTACTGATCTAGAGCCAGATATCCTGGACAATGAAGTCAAGTGGACCTTAGGAAGCATCGCTAACAATAAGGCTAGTGGAGGTGCCAGAATTCTGACTGAGCTATTTAAAATCTTTTAGGATGATGCTATTAAAGTGCTGCACTCAGTATGCCAGTAAATTTGGGAAACAGCTTTGTCACCTGGATTGGAAAGGATCAGTTTATGTCCCAATCCTAAAGGGCAATGCCAAAGAATGTCCAAATTACTGAACAATTGTACTCATTTCACGCATAGCAAAGTTATGCTTGCAATTTTGCGAGCTAGGCTCTAGCAATATGTGAACCAAGAATTACCAGAAGAGCAGGCTGGTTTTCAAATAGGTAGAGGAATGAGAGACCAAATTGCTGACATTCTCTGGATTATGGAAGAAGCAAGGGTATTCCAGAAAAATACTTACTTCTTCATTTGACTGAGCTAACAAAATGGGACAAGTTTTCAAAGAGATAGATGTACCAGATCATCTTACTTGTCTCCTGAGGAACTTGTATACTGGCCAAGAAGCAATAATTAGAACTGAATATGGAATAATTGATTGGTTTGAAATTGTAAAAGGAGTATGACAAGATTGTCTGTTGTCACCTTATTTATTTAACTTATAAGCAGAGTATATCATGTGAAATGCCAGGCTGGACAAATCAAAAGCTGGAATTAAGGGCATTGGGAGAAACAGCAACAATCTTAGCTATTCAGATCACACCACTCTGATGGCAGAAAGTAAAGATGCCTCTTTGTGAGAGTGAAAGAGGAGAATATAAAAGCTGGCATGAAAAAAATGATAATCTTGGCAATTGGTCTTATCACTTCCTGACAAACAGAGGAAGA
Organism: Gracilinanus agilis; assembly: GCF_016433145.1. Classification (NCBI taxonomy): domain Eukaryota; kingdom Metazoa; phylum Chordata; class Mammalia; order Didelphimorphia; family Didelphidae; genus Gracilinanus; species Gracilinanus agilis. Next base: position 40,271,683 of record NC_058131.1, on the reverse strand, counting down.
AGAAATGGAAGCAAGGTGAGATTTTATACTCTTGGATTCAAAGATCACTACAGATGGCCATGAAATGAAAACTCACTTGCTCCTTGGAAAGTAAGTTATGGCAAGTCTATACAGCATACTAAGAAAGAGCGCCATTGCCTTGCTGACAAAGGTCCTCATAGTTGAAGCTGTGGGTTTTCCAGCAGCCCTGTGTCCTCCCTCTTTAGTGTCCTCCTATACCTCTCAAACAGGCCTGTTTCTCCCTTCTACTTCCCTGTGTTTCCAGATGACAAAGGGTGCTGCCATTACTTTTGCCAAATATTTAGGTCCCCCCTACCCTTTGGCATGACATGATCCTCCAGAGAGAATGAATGTGTGTGTACGTGTATAGAAAAATTCTGTTTCTTCCAAGGATAGCTACAAGCATATAAAAGATAAAAAGCAAAGGCTGAACCAAAGGAGTTTGTATTTTGTAATTGTCGGAAGTTTTATTTTGTACTTTGTTAAAGCATTTTTTTTAAACCTTTACCTTCTATATTAGAATCAATACTGTGTATTGGTTCCAAGGCAGAAGAGTGGTAAGGGCTAGGCAGTGGGGGTTAAGTGACTTGCCCAGGGTCATCCAGCCAGGAAGTATCTGAGGCCAGAACTGAACCCAGGACCTCCTGTCTGTAGGTCTGGCTCTCAATCCACTGAGCCACCCAGCTGTCCCCTGTTAAAGCATTTAATGCATTTTTCCTATTCTAAAAAAAAAAGTATCTGGAAATTCGAGTTTGCTACAGGGGGTGGGGCTTGGAGGGGTGGAGAATAAGAACATGAATCATGTAACCATGGAAAAAATTTCCATAAAAAATAAAAATAAACAAATAAATAAGTAAAGTACCAATATGAACAATATGTACAAAAATGTACCAAGAATATGTACCAATTGATGCTGTTTGGGGGGAAAAGGGTTACCTAGAAAGCCAATGAAAAATCACTTTGAATTATTGAAATATTCATTCAAATTAAATTTGTATGTGCTTGTAAGGCCTGTTTAAGAGTGCAGGAAATTATGGTTCTTGGCTGTGAGAGGTGGACTACAAGAAGAGCTGAGGACTCCAGAACGATGTGGTTCTGGAGAAGACTTTTGAGCTTCTCTTGGACAGCAAGGAGATCAAACCAGTCAATATTTAAAGAGATTAATTCAGACTAGTCAATGGAAGGTCAAATATTGAAGCCGAAGCTTTAATACTTTGGCCACAAAATGAGAAGACGGGACTCACTGGAAAAGACCCTGATGTTGGGGAAAATTGATGGCAAAGGGAGAAGGACATGGCAGATGCTGAGATGGATAGATAGTGTTTTGGAGGCAATAAACATGAGCATGGACAGACTTTGAGAGGCAGGGGAGGATAGAAAGGCTTGGCGTCCTATGGTCTATGAGGTCACGAAAGAGCTGAACATGACTGGACAACAGCATCAATGTGTGTATAGACATATGGACACATTGATGAAATACATAAATATTTGCTTATATATCTTACAAGCGACAGCTCATTGAATAGAGGAGGGAGGGAAAGAGCCAAAGATAAAGGAGCTATAAAGACAAAGATCCTCAATACAAAACATAAAAAGGTTATCAGGAACTGTTGATGAGAGAGAAAGGGGTCCTGTGAGTCTTCATTGCTTTATAAGGATGAGACAGAAGGGCTCTACTGAATGCTTTGTTATGGCACTGGTTCTTGGGAAGAGCCATTGGGCAGTACAAATATGACTGACCAGGCTCCCTCTGTGTGACCTCAGAGCTTTTCTTCTCCCTTTCTAGGTCCTCATCTCTATTTCCTCTTTTAAAAACTCAAGTTCAATCATGTTGCCCAGGTGTGTAACAGTACAAATCAATTAACCATCTCAAAGAACAACCCAAGACAAGACAAGTAATTCACACCTCTATAGGGAAGCATCTCCAAGATCTGAACAAAGGCCAAATCCCTGGAAGACTTCCCACTCTGAATTCAGAACAGTCATCGCTGTTAGAATCAAGCCCTCTACGCCACCTGTGATGAGAAACCAGGGAGTTTACAGGGATTATCAAAATCACTTACACTTTGATAGGAGTGACTACCACAGAGCTCCGCACACACTGTGTTCAATAAATGTTTGTTTCTTAAAATAGTCTTCAATTTTTTTAATTGCAAATCCAACTATCTTTAAAACTACACACATTTTTAAGATTTCAAGAGTAGGGAAGGGAATTGGACAATATTAATAACAATATAACAATAATAGCATTTACTTTTAAGGTTTTCAAGGTGCTTCACATATGCTACATTTTGCGGATTTTTTTTATATTTTACAGATGAGGAAACTGAGGCATAGAGCAAAGGTCTAAGGCAGAATTCGAATTCAGGTCTTCCTGACTCCAAGTCTAGAGATCTATTCTTTGCTCTCTCTCTCTCTCTCTCCCTCTCCCACAAACACACCATCTAGCTTACAATCAATCCTAAGAATTGGTTCCAAGGCAGAAGAATAGCAAGGGTTAGGCAATGGGCATTAAGTGACTTGCCCAGGGTCATACAGCTAAGACTGTCAACCTAGCTGCCCTCCCATTCCTTTTATTTTCTGTGTAGCTGGCATAAGTTTTGAGAACCCCCAACCTAGCTCCTGCTGTCATAGAAGAGTCTGGTCCCCAGAGCTTGGCTACATCAAATCTATCAACCCACTACTATGTAGAAACAGTGGTGGGCTGCCCTTAGCGCCTCTTGGTGAGCTGATTGTTAAATTTTCAATGTGATCACTTACACCTTGGAAACTGGCAAATTCTACAAATCAAGGCTGGATTGATGGTTTTGTTGACAGCCTAGACCTAAGAAAGTGCTGCAAAAAATGTTAACAATGAAGATTAAGCTTAAAAATATGGCTTTTTGACCCCCCCCCCCCCCAGAGCTGGTTGTTAAACATTTACTAGCTTCTACGGGATATACAGATAAGGAAACTTGGGGCCAGAGAGTTGAACGATTTGTCCCTGGTCACACGGGGAGTAAGGAACTGAGGTGGCTTTGAATCTAGGACTTCTAGTTATTATTTCCTACCCTTCCGACTCTTTCTCCAGATCAGGCCATGGCTCCCGCGTCCCAGGTGTCTTTTGCCCAGTTTGGCAGCGGGGAGCCTTCTGGCAGGTATGTGACAGCCTGGTGGTGTCACTCTGGACCCAGCCAACGTAGAGGCGCCCGTGGGAGGTGGGAGGAAGAGAAGAGGGAAGGGGCCAGCAAACAGCTTGAACCGAAACACAAATAATCCCGAGAGGGGCCGAAACTCCCAAGCTGGCACAAACCAGTTTATCGGGTTTGTTTCCTTTTCCCTGGGGAGGAGAGAGGGAGAGAAGGTGGGGCATTCTCCTTGGAGGTTAGCCTGGCCCCACGGGGCTGCTGGGTGGCTTCACGCCCTATCAGGTCTCCAGATCAATGAAGGAAAGGTCAGAGCCACTGAGAAAAAAGCCCCCACTGGCCTCCTGGCTGCCAGGGAATGTGTCCCCTGCCTGGGAGCCTTGGGTGGGGGTAGGGGGACAAGGGAGGGAAGGAGGCAGATTTGCCCACCTTCTTGGGAAAGAAAAGGCCAGGCGGGTCCAACTCCCTCCCCTGTGGGGTCTGCTAGGTCCCCAGGCTGAATGACCAGGTCCTGGCTGTTTCTTTCTTTCCCTTCCCCCCCCCCCATTCTACCTCCCCCTCCCCCTCAACTGACAGCTCTGAAAGATCCCTTCCCTAAAGAAGGCCCTGCTCCTGTGCTCTCCTTCCCCAACCAGGTCATCCTAGCCTGGGGTTTATGAACTGGGAGTTTTAAAATCCATTTTGATAAGGATTTCCATTCAATCGGATGTATTCCATGGATTTGGCAGCAGGATTCTGAAGGGGTTCAGAGTCTTCAGCCTTCCTAGAGGGTTTCAGGCACAAACCCAGCGCCCAAGCCCAGAGAACCTTGGATCTAAGCCCAGGACACATGTTTGGGGAATATGTGGGCAACACAAAGCAGACTATGTTTTGGATGACCAAGACATGACCCAAAAAGGTCCCAGCAGCCTTCTGTGCTAGAAGTAATCTGATGCCTAGGGCAGTAGAGACAATACTAGGCTTGGCGTCAGTTCAAATCTGACCTCAGACACTTCCTAGCTGTGTGACCCTGGGCAAGTCCCTTCACCCCTATTTGCCTCAGTTTCCTCATCTGTCAAATGAAATGGAGAAGGAGATGGCAAACCACTTCAGTATTTCTGCCAAGAAAACCCCAAATGGGGTCACCAGGAGACACACAACTGAAAAATGACTCAAAAATCGAATGCCTGACTCTAATAACACTTAAGAGTTAGGAAGACTTGGGCCCAGATCAGTTTCTCCACTGTAGGATGGGGACCAGCTGCTTCACAGGGCTATGGCGACTGAGGCTCAAAAGAGAGGATGAAAAACTCTGCAAGCTTTAAGATGATTTGAATGTTATTATTATTTATGGTATTACATAAAAGTCAATGAAAAGCAATAGATTTGGGTTCTGAAATCATCTTTTTTTTCAAACCTTTATTATTGTTATTTATGATATTAAATAAAAGTCAATGAAAAGCAATAGATTTGGGTTCTGTATTTTCAAACCTCTACCTTCTGTCTTAGTCTCAATATTATGTATTGGTTCTAAAGTAGAAGAGTGGTAAGGGCAAGGCAATGGGGATTAAGTGACTTGCCTAGGGTCACACAGCTAGGAAGTATCTGAGGCCAGATTTGAACCCAGGACCTCTCATCTCTGGGCTTGGCTGTCAATCCACCGAGCTACCCAACTGCCCCCAAAATCATCTTCTCAAGTATAGGAGATGGGCTCTGCTTAGACCTGAAGAAAATCTGAGAGTTTTAATGGGCTGCAAGTTCAACATGAATTAACTAAAGTGGCTCTGTAGCTCAGTGGGTAGAGCCAGTCCTGGAGATGGGAAGTTCTGGATTCAAATGTGGCCTCAGACACTTCCAGGCTGTATGATCCTGGGCAAGTCACTTAACCCTCATTGCGTAGTCCTTACTGCTCTTCTGCCTTTGAACCAATATATAGTATTGATTCTAAGACAGAAGGTAAGAGTTAAAATAATAATAATAATCTGAAGGACTTTCTAGTAGAAAAGGGTTTTCTCCTTCTATATCACCCCAGAAGGCAGAACTAGAAGCGACAGATAAAATTTGGAAAGAGCCAGATTGAGTCTTTGGCAAAATAAAGCAGCCAGCCGAACTTCCTAAAGGTAGAGCTGCTCCAGAGTGGCTGCCTCAGTGGTGGGTTCTCCTCCACCGGAGGGTTTCCAACAAAGGATGGCTGACCGCTCCTTCTGTGTGATGATTCTTGCTTGGATATGGGTTGGGATTATTCTCCAGCCCTTTGCTCTCCGCTCCCCCTCAGCCTGGAATCTGCTTCCCCTTTCCTCTCTTTTTCAGTTGGGCCCATGGTTTGGTCCAGGCCTGTCTTCTTTGGGGCCCAGCACTGAACCCTCAGGCGCCTCTCCATCATCTTGGCTTGTTTTTTTTTTTTTTTTTAAATAATCATGGAGACAAGCCTTGTTTCCTCAGTTAAATCAAGCTTCCTCTTGTCCCTCTCCCCCCCCCCCCATTGCCTAGGAAGTTAGGGAGGCGCTCTGATTGAGGGAGGGGGACAGCACAACAGCATTGGATTTGGGGTTACGCGACCTGGATTAGGCCACTTCCTAGCTATGGAATCTTGGGCTGACTGGGCCTCAGTTTCCTTCTCTGTGAAGAGAAAGGGTTGGGCTAGTGGGCCTGTGGTCCTTTCCAGCCCTAAATCTGTGATTCAGTGCTGGAGGATGTGAATTGCATTGACTACTTCCAGTTCTCAGGGTAGGAGAAGAATCTGCTAGTTTGCCCCCTTCCCCCCCAGGGAACAAAGCTGGCTTCTCTTGGGCTCATTCTTCAGGAGAGAGAAAGTCAAGCTGGGGCTGGTGGGCTGGGAGGAAAGGGCTGAGGGTAGGAGCTAGACATTGAGTCCTTTGTTCATTTTGCCTGGTTTATCTCTCCATTAATTGCTGATGAGTAATAGAATGTGGAGGGGCCTGGGGGAGCAGGGCAACCCCCATCCCAGCTGGGCGTACAGCTCAGTAATCCCCCTGTCTGTCCAGGGTCAGGGCTGACCAGATGCCCGAGAGACACTGGCCTGCTTGCCTCCTAGTAAGGAGTGATCAACCCTGCCCCAGGCCTCCTCTAAGTCAGAGGGCAAGGCAAGGAGCTCAATTTTGCTCCCTAACTGCCCTGGGTCCTCTCCAAGGTTTTGTCCTAGTCTCCCCTCCTCTCTCCCTCCCTCTCTCTCTCTCTCTCTCTCTCTCTCTCTCTCTCTCTCTCTCTCTCTCTCTCTCATCTTTCTCCTCTCTGTCTCTCTGTTTTTCTTTACCTGTCTGTCTCCTCTCTTTCTCTCTGTCTCTGTCTCTGTGTCTCTGTCTCCCTTTCTCCTCCCTCTCTCTCTCTCTTCCTTTCATACCTATCTCTGTCTCTTTCTGTCTCTCTCTGTGTCTGTGTCTCTCATATCTTTCTCCTCTCTGTTTTTCTGTCTCTGTCTCCTCTCTTTCTCTCTTCCCCCTTTCTCCCTCCCATTCTCTCTCCTTTCCCCCATCTGTCTCTGTCTCTCTGTCTCTCCTTTCTCTTTGTTCTCTCTCTCTCTCTCTCTCTCTCTCTCTCTCTCTCTCTCTCTCTCTCTCTCTTCTGTCTCTCTGTGTCTATGTCTCTCTTTCTCCTCTATCTCTGTTTTCTTTGTCTCTCCTCTCTTTCTCTTTCCCTCTCTCTCTGTCTCTCTCATCTTTCTCTCTCTCCTTTCTACCTATTTCTCTCTCCATCTTTGTGTCTGTCAGTCTCCCCAAAGCTCCCCTGGGCCTAATTATCATCTGTGTGCATCTACTACATTCATCTGACTCCCATATCTATATATGCAGCCTCAGGCTCTCTCCTGAGTTCTAATCCTGCTTCACCAGTCAGTTGCCTATTGGACATTCCAAACTGTATGTCCCAGAGACCTCTCCAATTCCAGTTGCCCCAAACCGAACTCATTCTCTTTTCCCCCTCAGAAGGCAGTGGGTTCTCCTACCCATCAAACACAAGATGGATGACCACTCATGGCATTTGCTGTAGAGGATTCTTTGGGGAAAGGGTGTGGGGGATCACCCCAGTCCAACCTCCCCCTTTTCCTAACTTCCCTATTTCTGTACAAGGTACCACCACCTTCTAGTGACCTGGGTTCAAACACTCAGCATTGCCCTTGAGCCTTCCCTTTCCCCCACTCCATCACCCAATCGGTTGCCAGATTTTGCCCTTTCCCCACATCTCCCATCCAAGCTGTTCCCTCTGTTCCCTGAGTTGCCACATTCAAGCCCTCACCCCATTTTGCCCAGATTATTGCCACATCCTCTTAACTCCTTTATCCTCCATCACTACGTGCCACTCCTCTTCTCAATCAAGCCTAGAATCAAAGAGAAAGTCCTCAGTTTAAAATCTTCTCCTGGTCCAGCAGTCACTCTTTGCTATCCAGCCAAACTGGCCTTTTCTCTCTTCCTGACCGCTGGCACTTCTTTTCCCATCACCACCCTATCTCCCAGAATCCCTTTTTTCCTTCAAGATGTACCTTAAACATGACATCTTTCCTGATCCTCTCCATTGCTAGAGACTTCCCCTCAAATTACTTTGCATTTAGCATGTATATACATTGGCCTTTCTCTTTATGGCTACTTTCCACATATAATAATACCAATAATTATTTTTTAAACCTTTACCTTCTGTCTCAGAATCAATACTAAGGGCTAGGCAATTGGGGTTAAGTGACTTGCCCAGGATCACAAAGCTAAGATGTATCTGTGGTCAAATTTGAACCCAGGACTTTCTGCCTCCAGACCTGGTGCTCTATTCATTGAGCCACCTAGTCACCCCACCGTATATTTATTTTTCGTTATTTTCTACATTCTTCTCTTTGTCCTTGCTGCCTCATCAGAACGGGAGCTTCTCTGGAGGAGAGACTGTTTCATTGTCTTGGTAATCCCAGCAGCAGCTCAGTGACGAGCCCACAGTAGGCACTTAATAAAATTAATAAAGGCTGATTGATTTTTTTTTCACCCTCTTGGCACCCTGGTCTACTCCGGCATGAAGCTCCTTGGGGGCGAATCTGTCCTCACTCCCAGAGAGCAGGCGTCCTGACGGAGGGGCTGCAGGAAGAAGGATGTTAGTCTCAGAGGATTTCCTGAAAACTCATTGTGCCAAGGCCAGTGGGGTCCCAAACCAGCTCCTTCCCCTTCCCCCTCCCTCCACCCCCAATCTTCCTAAGACAACCCTTGACCTCACTCTTTTGAGGCACCGCAGAAGGGAGGCGACTTGTCCACCCTCACAGTTCATTAAGGAGATGGATGAGGAGTTGGGAAGAAAACCCTGGTCAAAGGCGCCCGCCATGTTGAGTCTTCTGGACACTGTTTCCTAAACCTACATCTGGTGAGATAAAGGAAGCCCTACCCCCAGCCAGAACCCTTTCAGAGAAGCGGCGTTGATAAAAACCTCAGCCTCCTCCACTCAGGGAAGCCAAACTTTCTCCTTCTGTCAAGGGAAGGAGGAGCCAAGGGAGCATCGATTTTTCTCATCAGAAGTTGCCGTATTCGCTGTCCTGCTAGAAGTTCCAGGTGGCAAGAATTAATTTAAAAATGAAGATGAATGGGAGCTCAAATCTGGCCTCAGACACTTCCTCACTGTGTGACCCTGGGCAAGTCATTTCACCTCCACTGTCTAGCCCTTACCTCTCTTCTATCTTAGCACCCATACTCAGTATTGATTCTAAGACAGAAGATAAGAGTTTAAATAGCTTAGCCTCTTGATTTCAGTTTCCTTTTGTGTAAAATGAGGCAGTTGGACCATTGGTTGACCTCGAAGGTCTCTTCTAGCTCTCGATCTATGATCTTAAGGAACAAAACAAAAATACCTGATCAACGAAGACCAACAATAATTCACGTTTCTACAGAATTATTTCCATGAAAGCAGGGGGGATTAATGCTTCTCTGATGAAGAAGCCAAGCTCGTGCTCAAGGCCACACAACTGGTAAATGGTAGAGCTGGGAATTTCAAACCAAGACTCCTGACAAAAAGGAGCCCCTCTGCGCGGGGATAGAAGAGAAGCCCAAGGCAAGGCTCCTGCCCTCGGGAAGCTTATCGTCTAGTAGAGGCTAATGATTTTGTGCAACTGTGCCTGGCTAAAATCCAATTCACAGGCTAGTGGAGACACCCCTGGGGATGTCACTGGTCTTTGAAAACAAAGGACAAATAACAAAGGAAAGTCCCTGTTCTCAGGGAGTCTAAAGGAGGATATAAGATTAATATGTGTGAAACCAACTGGATCAAAACACACATATAAGACGGCTTTAAATTAAGGGAAAAATAAGATGTTAAAGGTCAACGGTGCCAATGAAATTCAAAGAAAGGGGAAATAGATGTGGGTGAGAACTTCCTGAAAAGAGTTGACTTCCTTTTGGTTTGTTTTCTTGAGAATATAACTGTAGAGTGGAGTAGTGAAAAGTGTAGTGTATATAGCGTCAGAGAACCTGGGTTCAAATTTCTACTGTACTTAGAGCTTACGAGACCTTGGGCAAGTCATTTCACCTCTGTTTGCCTCAGTTTCCTCATTTCTAAAAATGAGGAGAATGGATCTGCCATTCTCTTCCTCAGAGTCTTTCAAGGGGTCTTTGAGGTCAAAACGATCTTTATAATAATACTGAAATGTTTTCATTTCTAAGAAGGTGGCTTTAGCCCACATAAACGAAAGCTCTTTGGCATCCTCAGAGAGTGTGGTTTGTGAACTGCTAGATTAAATGATCTTTGTTAGTTTGGTTACTGATGTGGATGGTTTTCCGAATGTTGAACCATTCCTGGTATACATCCCACCTGGTCATGGCAGATAATCCTTGTGATGACTTGCTGTGGTCTCTTTCAGATTAAAGGATCTCAAAGGTGTCACCGTGCTTGGATAGTGCTGGACCTGGAGTCAGGATTGGCCCGAGTCTGAGTTCTGCCTCAGATACTGACCGGCTGTGTGACCCGGGACAAGTCACTTAACCTCTGTCTGCCTCAATTTCTTCAACTGTAAAATGAGAATCATAATAGCCCCTACGTCCTAGGGTTGTTGTTAAGATCAAATGAGACGCTTTTCTAGTGCCTGACACATAGTAGGTGCTTAATACATTTTTGTCTCCTTCCCTTCCTATGTCTGTGATCCTAGTTTTTCATTTTTAGTGGAGGGGGGAGAGGGAAGATAGAATTCTTTCTTTTAATTTTGCCACTGCCTTTCTTTTCTTTTTAGATCATCGTCGTTTCTAAATCCTCCCTCCCTTCAGAATGACCCACGCCTTGTAAAAGAGGAAAGTCATAAAGCCACCGCTTTATGGAAACATCAACCAACAGGGTGACTGACTTGGCCAAGGCGATACAGCTGGTAAATGCTGCCAGTGGGATTTGAACCCAGGTGTCCTGGGTCCAAAGGCAGCATTCTCTCTTCCTCATCTTGCTGTCTGCCAGTGACAAAAAGCTACAGTGAATTCCGTCATCCTTCTGCAAGAATTTGCATCTCATTCATCCCAACAGCGTCTCCTACCTTGGATGAAGACCAATAGTACGAGCGTGTTTGAGCCATCCCATCTCCTGAAGGTGTGCTCACTTACATGTTGTGTCACTTGCTCCGTGACGTGCCCCTTCCCAGGAGTCATTAACCTGGCTGTCCAGTGTCCTCATCTGTAAATGGAGAAGAGAAATGATAGGTTCTCCAAATAGGCTCGATAGAGGCATCATCAGGAAATAGCTATTACTGATAATAAATAATAATAATGATGATAATAAAGTTTAATACACTTTACATGCATATTTCTAATTTTAGCTTCCCAATGGTTAACTCTAGGGGCAGCTGGGTGGTTCAATGGATAGAACAGCAGACCTGGAATTGGGAGGACCTGGGTTCAGATCTGGCCTTGGATACTTCCTAGCTATGTGACCCTGGGCAAGTCACTTAACTCCCCTTACCCTTCTGTCTTTGAGTTGTTACTAAAGCAGAAAGTAAAGGTTTAAAAGCAAAAGCAAAATAATGAACTTTCCGAGGAAGTGACTACATTTGTCATTATTACCATCCCCACTTTACAGATGAGGCAGAGAAAATAAGACCCTTGCCTAGAGTCACACAGCCAGTAAAGGGGGAGAGGTAGCATTGGAACCCATGTCCTGGATCATCCAGCATCCATCACTCTTTCTTTTCATATATCACTTTAAGGCTTATAAAATGCTTTGCATGGATTGTCTTATTTAATCCTCCAAGAGAGTCAAAGAATTATCGTCAGAGTGTTCTGGTTTTGCAACTTCTCAACATGTCCTCAAAAGATTTCAAGTGTTGGGAAAGTAAAAAAAAAAAATTAAAATCTACCCCCCCCCAAAAAAAAAAAACCACCCACCCACTCCTACTCGTACCAGGTGGTTCACCTGGAATAACCTTGCCTAGAATAACCGTCCCCTGGAATGATCTCCCCTTTGTGTGTGAAAACCCTAGCCATTCTTTTTCTTTTCTTTTCTTTTTTAATCTTAACTTTCTGTCTAAGACCAAAGGGCAAGAGCTAGGCAAAAGGGGTTAGGTGACTTGCCCAGGGTCACACAGCTAAGAAGTGTCTGAGGCCATAAAACTCTCCACTTTCTAAGAAAATGTATCTCCTTCACTACTAGGGGAATAGTCTTTATACATCATGAGGAATTCAATAAATCTTGATTAATTTTAAAACAATAAATATTGATATACAAAATAATAAAAATTACTCATATTTATATGGGATTTTGGTGGTACAGTTTGTAGGGTGCTGGGTCTCAAGTTAGGAAAACCTGAGTTCAAATCTGGCCTCAGATATGATCCTGGGCAAGCCACTTCACCCTGTTTGCTCCGGTTTCCTCATCTATAAAATGAACTGCAGAAGGAAATGGCAAACCACTCCAGTATCTTAGCTGTGTGACCCTGGGTGAATCACTTCACCCTGTTTGCCTCAGTTTCCTCATCTGTAAAATGAGTTGGAGAACAAAATGGCAAACAACTCCAGTATCTTAGCTGTTTGACCCTGGACAAGTCACTTACCTCTATTTGCCTCAGTTTCCTCATCTATAAAATAAGTTGGAAATGGTAAACCACTCCAGTATCTTAGCTGTTTGATTCTGGACAAGTCACTTCACCCTGTTTGCCTCAGTTTCCTCATCTGTAAAATGAGCTGGAGAATGAAATGGTTGACTACTCCAGTTTCTTTGCCAAGAAAACCCAAATAGGTTCTTGAAGAATCAGACACAACAGTAATGACTGAACAATAACACATAAGACTTTAAGGCTGGAAAGACAGTTTACATCTCTTAAGTCATTCAAGCCTCACAGCCGCCCTATAAGGAGGTGTTATGAGTCTGGATATGCCCATTATACAGATGAGGAGTGAAGTGATTTGCTCAGGGTACACCAAGTTAGTAAGTATGAGAGCTGAGACTCAAACCCTTGTCTCTCTTGAGCCAGGTTCAGCACTCGATCCATCACACCACACTGCCTACTTAAACCTATCTTTCCCCAGGGGCTCGGGATTGAAGCAGCCTCTTGTGTGGTCAGTCGGTCAGGCTGTGCCAGGTAGTCTAAGAGGGTAGAAATGTCATTCCCTGGGCATGTTGGCCCCGTATTGGGAATACTAGGAATCTGATCCAATTGGGACACTTGCCATTGGTGCCCCAGCCTGTGTGTGGAAGGGTCGGCCCGTTTGGGGCAATGACTCGTACTACTGGATTCATAGCAGCAGAAAGACTGGTGGAGCTTCCTGCAATCTGCTCTGACTATGTCTGTCCCCTTCGGGAGGTATTGATCCATTGTTGACCCTCTCCCATCTCCATGGAGAGCCTCACGCTCTGGGCATCCCTGAGTAGGCAAACATGTCTCCCACATAGCTGCATTCCTGGTTTTCCTCAATGGCTGGGAGGGACCCAAATACTCTTAAGTGTTCTGACGGCTCCTGGCTCAAAGCCCAATGGAGAGAAGGGGGTGGGGGGCCAGCTGATGAGGGGCAGGCGAAGCCCCAGAGAGCAAGCAAGCTCCATTAAGAGATAAGCTCTGCTGAGCTAAGCACTTTCCTCCTGAGTGCTTTCCAGACACTATTTCATCCAGCCCTGGGGATCTGGAGGCTAATAGATTAACTTCCTTTTTCAATATATGAGGAAACTGAGGCACACATAGAAATTGGATGGGGGACAGGGGGAGAGCTCTGGACAGAGCTAGACAAACCTGAAGTCCAGGCTGGGCTTCTGGGAACGGGGGCTGGTCCAGGATCATATCTTGGAGAAGAAAACTGGAATCTTCCATATCTTCAGTCTCTGGGGGGAGGGAGGAAGGAGAGGGAGATGACAGTGATCTCATCACTCTTTAACCTTTCTCCTCTCATTTCAGCCCAGTTCCTGGGCATCTGAGCAAAAGAGTGAGAATCATTCTGACCTTTCCAGAGTGAGGAAGCTGACCTTTGGAAAGTGCCTCCCAAAGAAGGGATAGATTTCAGGGCAAAGCAGAAGCTATTGAGAAAATGATTTCTTTAGACTTTCTAATGGCTTGGGAGAGGTCCCCCAAGGGAGAAGGAATCAAGCCCCACAGGAGAGCCTAAAGGAGGTGTGAAAATTCCATCTGTTCTCCCAGGACAGCCATGCTCTATGGAGGTCTTGTAATGGACCAGGAGGGTCTTCTGTAAACTTGAGCTTGCCAGAGCTGGATGGGGAGGAATCTTTTGTGATTCTCTTTTCTGTGTTATGGACCCCCTTCTCAGAAGCCTGATTTTCAGTGCATGAATAAAAGACATACAAAGGAAGTCAAATATCAGTGAAAATAAAGATATAATTTTCTTTTTCCCCATCCTGGTTCATGGGCTCTTTGAAATCTATCCAGGGACCCCAGGCTAGGACCTCTCTCCTTGTCCAACTGGTGCCTTTTCCAAAGGAGGACACTCAAGCCCAGTGAAGGGAGAAGTGATTGGCTGAAGGTCATACTCAGTGGGAGAGAAAGGAGTCTGAAGACTCTAGACTGGTGGGCTTGGTGCCAATTACTTGGAGAAATTTAGCAATGCATTGTTTAAAGGGACTCTTGGGGAATATGGTTCTTCCCTCGGAGTCCCTGACCTTGTTTTGTCAGTTTCTTGATAAGTGTATTTTACTATACTACAATTGGTTTCCTATGTAATCTTTTGTATTTTATTTTGTGCATTTAGAAATATGATTCTGACTGTCCGCCTGCCAAAAGGGCCCTCTAGAACAAACAAACAAACGGCAAAAATAGTTAAGAGCTCACTTAAGAAGGGGGGACTTCGGAGGAAGTTAGGTGGCTCAATGGATAGAGATCCAGGCTTGGAGTCAAGAGGACCTGGTTTCAAATCTAGCCTCAGACACTTCCCAGCTGGGTAACCCTGACAATTCACTTAACTCCAATTGCCTAGCCATTACCACTCTTCTGTCTTAGAAATGGTACTAAGACAGAAGTTAAAGGTTTTAAAAAAAAAAAAAAAGGCATGGTGAACCATAGGGAATTTCCTTGGCTTCATTAAGTCATGCCAGACTAACCTTATTTCCCTTTTTGAAAGGATTACTAGGGTGGTTGATCAGGGGAACACTGTTATTTGCCTACTTTTAGTGTACTAGCTTGATTTAGTTTCAGTTCAGTTAATTTGTTTATCTAGATTTTGTTTAGCAAAGGATTTTCCAGCATCTTTCTAGCTAACTGACTCAGTGAATAGAGGGCTGGACTTGGAGTTAAGAAGACCTGAGTTCAAATGGGGCCTCAGACACTTAATAGACACATGATCTTAACTTAACCTGTTTGCCTCAATTTCTTGGTCTGTAAAATGGGCACAATAATAAATTAAATAATAAAATGGGCATTGTGACCAAGACTAGGAAGGAGAGAGCTGCTCTCTATTCTGCTCTGATTGTCTGAATATGTTTGTAGTATTGGTTCGCTTCCGGGGACCATATTTTAGAAAGCTTAGAGAGCCTCCAGCAAAGGGCCACATGAGTGAGGGTCTATTGAAAAAAGAACTAGAATGCACAGAAGGATAACTGAGGATGCGATAACCTGTCTTCTCACAAGTGAAAAGCTGTTGAGTGGCCATGTGGAAGATGGATAAGATTTGGCCCCAATAGGCAGAACCAGAAACAATGAGTGGAAGTTAACAAGAGACAAATTTAGGTTTGATGTCAGAGAAAATTTCCTAACAATTAAAGCTATCCAAAAGTGGAATGGGCTGCTTCAGAAGATGCCTGGAAGTTTTTAAGAAAAAAAAAATTATTGACTTGTTGTAGAAAGAGGAAAAGGGAATAAATATTTATTAACCTCCTATTATGTGCCAGGCACTTTACAAATGCTATCTCATTGTAATCCTTCTAGCAACCCTAGGAAGAAGATGCTATTATGATCCCTATTTTATAGATGAGGAGACTGAGGCAGAGGATCCCGCCACTTGTAAGCCTCTGGGGATAGATTTGAATTTGGGTCTTCCTAATTCCAGGTCCAGTGTCTGTGAATTACGGTGGCTCTCAGATTTCCTGTAGATGGAATTCTTACTTACTTAATGAAGGTGGAGAAAATCATGCACCCATCCTGACTGGGTCCACTACAAATTTATATTATGCAATCTCAACTGGTCCCTCACTGCTGCTCAGCAATCCTACTATATCTCCCTTCTCAACTCACTCTCTGACTCTTCACAGAGACTCTTCCAAACCTTCTCATCCCTTTTCAAACCTCTCATGGCTCCCCTTCTCTCCAACTCTCTCAGCTGAGAACCTTGCCTCATACTTTACAGAAAAAACTGAGGCCATTCTCTGTGAGTTCCTTCTTTTTCCCTTCTCCTCAGCTCCTATTGCACAGTTGCCTTCTGCCACTATCTCCACCTTCACCCCGGTCTCACCTGATGAAGCGGCTTTACTCATTACCAAAACTAACCCTATTTTTTTATTTTATTTTTTTTATTTTAAACCCTTAACTTCTGTGTATTGACTTTTATAGGTGGAAGAATGGTAAGGGTAGGCAATGGGGGTCAAGTGACTTGCCCAGGGTCACACAGCTGGGAAGTGTCTGAGGCCGGATTTGAACCTAGGACCTCCCGTCTCTAGGCCTGGCTCTCAATCCACTGAGCTACCCAGCTGCCCCCAAAAACTAACCCTATTTTGTCCAAGCCATCCCATCCCATTCCATCTCCCCCAACAGATTTCTCCCTGTCGTCCCCTATTCTCGATCTTTCCCTGTTCGTTGGTTCATTTCCTACTGCCTACAAACATGCCCTTTATCCCTCCCAAAACACCAGCAAACAAACCCTCATTTGCTCCTTCCATCCCTGCTATCATCCTACACCTCTTCTGCCCTTTGTAGCTAAGTTCCTTGAAGGAACTGTCTACAGTAAGTGCTCCCACTTTCTCTCCTCTCATTCTTCTAAAACTCTTCTTATCCAACTTTTTGACTTCCTTGTTTCACTGAAATTTCTCTCTCCAAAATCACTAGTGATCTCTTAGTTGCCAAATCCAATGGCCATTTCTCAATCCTCATTCTCCTCCATCACTCTCTGCAGCCTATGATACTGTCAGTCATTTCACTCTTTGATATTCTCATCTCTCCAGGCGCCATGTTTCTCTTGGTTTTCCTCCCATCTATTGGACCACTCTTTCTCTGTATCTTGCTAGATCATTCTCTCTAACTGTAAGTGGTCTTCAGGATTCTGTCCTGGGTCCCCTTCTCTTCTCCCTCTCTACTATTTCACTTTGGGACCTTATCAGTTCTAGGGAGTGAATTTCCACCTCCAGTCTGATACTTCTCAACTCTACCTTTCCTGCCCCAAACGCTCACTGATCTCCAATCTTGCAGCTTCAAGTGCCATTTAGACATCTCAAGTAGGATGTCCGGTAGACATCTTAAAGTCAACAAAGAACTTTTCCCACCTCCTACCTTTCCTATTACTGTCAAGGACAACAGCATCCTTCTAGACCCTTGGGCTCACAATCTAGGAGTCATCCTGGATTCTTCGCTCTCTCTCACTCCTCCATCCCCAAGCTGTTGTGAAAGCCTGTCCATTCATCTTTGCAACATCCAAATACTCCCCCTTCTCTGCCTCTGGAGCTGCTATCACTCTGGTGTAGGTCCTCAGCGCCTCATGCCTGGATTATTTCTGCCTTGAGTCTCTCCTCACTCCAATCCGTCCTCTCTAGGAGCGAATTCATAACCCAGCCCCCTCCTGTCTTTCCAGATCTTATTCTTCTCCTCATACTCTTCTATTGAGTGACACTGACTGTTCCACAAACCAGACATTCTTGGCTCTGGGCATCCTTTCTAGCTGTCCTCCATACTTGGAACATTCTCCCTCCTCCCTTCCTACTATTGGCTTCTCTGGGTTCTTTTAAGACTCAACTAAAATCCCATCTTTTCGGGAAACCTTCCTCAGCCCCTCTTTTTTTTTTAAAGCTCTTGCCATATGTCTTAGAATCAAGGCAGAAGACTAGTAAGGACTAAGCAATGGAGGTTAAGTGACTTGCCCAGGGTCACACAGCTAGGAAGTGTCTGAGGCCAGATTTGAACCCAGGACCTACCTCCCATCTCTAGTCTTGGCTCTCTTTCCCCTGACCCCTGAACTACCCCTTTCTACCCCCAGTCCCTCTTAATTCTAGTGTCTTCTGTCCTTTAATTATTTCCTATTTATCCTGTATATGTCTTGCTTTGTACATATTTCTTTTTGTATTGTCTTTCCTTTTAGATTGTAAGTTCCTAGAGGACAGAGACTGCTCTTTGTTTCTTTTTGTATGCCTAGGGCTTAGCACACAGTGCCTGGAACATAGTAGGTGCTTAATAAATGTCTGAAGGACTCAACTAGAAGGTCTCTGAAATTCCCTTCTAGTTCTGAAATTCCGTGGCTGAAGCCAGCATTAGAGCCTTTTGATTCCAGGATCCTTATTTTTTTTTCCAACACACCATCTTGCCTCTTCCTCAATCAGCAAATGCTTTTTAAAGAAGGTCAGCTTCCCCTTTACTCATAAAGGCCACACTTCTTCCTAGTCCCTTAGAAAAGGGAACATTGGGGCCAGGAGGGCTTGGGGATCGCCGAGTGTCAGTTCTGGGAGGGTTCTTAGATATAGAATGTCAGGACTTGGGGAAGGCCCTTAGAGATCATCTCCCCTTTACAAATGGGGAATTTGAGGCCTTGTTTGGAGGCTGCTGACCTCATGTGAAAGGAGGAAGAAGGGAAAAAACAGAACCAAAAAGTGTCTTTGTCCAAAGTTGGAGGGCGCATCATGAAAGCTCTTGGACAGAGAGATTCGCTTTCTCCTGAAGTCCTGGAGTTCTTTGAGCAGGGGCTGGAGATGAGGAAATGGGGTATTAAGCAGATTCCTCTGGCAGGACTCTAAGATGGATTAGAGGACAGAAGAGACCGGAGGCCAAAAGGCTATCCAGGGTGATAGCAGTCGGAGGAAAGGCGGAGAGAGAGGAAGGAAAAGAGATTAGAAACTTTCTCAAGAGAGGATTGACAGAGTAGGATTAGGGGGTGGAGAGTGAGTCCAAAAGGGCATCAAGTTTGGGGTCTGGGGGAGGAAAATTGGAAGTGCTGTTGACAGGAAGAGTTAAGTTGAGGTGGGGTCAGGGAGGGATGGAACGCAGAGGCTGATATGTTGAGGGTAAGAAGAGTTCTGTTGAGTTATATTGAGTTTGACACGATAGCAGAGAAATGGGCAAGGTCAGGACTAGAGAGCTTTCACCACAGAGACGCTCCTCAAAGCCATGAGACAAGATTGGTTCCCCAAAGGGAAGAGCCCTGAAACTATATGAAAAAGGGTCTAGCTTCCAGGACTAAAGAAATAATAGTTCCAGTTTTCCTTCCTTCCTTCCTTCCTTCCTTCCTTCCTTCCTTCCTTCCTTCCTTCCTTCCTTCCTTCCTTCCTTCCTTC
>NC_058131.1:40238350-40247752 GCF_016433145.1 Gracilinanus agilis | reverse complement strand
TCTTTCTTTCTTTCTTTCTTTCTTTCTTTCTTTCTTTCTTTCTTTCTTTCTTTCTTTCTTTCTTTCTTTCTTTCTTTCTTTCTTTCTTTTCTTTCTTTCCTTCCTTCCTTCCATTCTTCCCTTCTTTCCTTCCTTCCTTCCCCTATTTATTTTTACAGATAAGGATGTTGAGGTCCAGAGAAGTCAGGTGATATGCCCAAGGTCTCACACATAATAACTGACAGATCCAGGATTGAAACCCTGGTAATCTCAGGTATCAGATTGACCACTGCTGAAAGTTATATTAGACTTGTAGTCAGTCAGTAGACTTGGGTTTGAATCTAGCCCTGATGTTTTCTAGCTGTGACCCTGAGCAATTTACTTTGTATCTCTGAGACTCATTTTCCCATCTACAAAGCACTACAAATAATCACAAACTTGGGTTTTTTTGTTTTATAGGAAAGTACTCTGTCCATCCTAAAGTGCTACAGAGATGTAGCAGAAGTTTGTTAATATTATTATTAGGTTCCATCTTCTCTAATTGGATTCATCTTGCTCTGGTGGCATATTGCTAATGAGAATAGGATCTGATCCAATCCAATGGCCAGTTTGAGTCACATAGAGAGAAACACTGATCCCTGGCATCAATGACTAGTTAGTGGGACTCAAACTAAGGAGAGACATCAGGGCTAAATCCAAGGATTTGGGAGTCATCTACCTCTAGATGATCATTGAATCCAGGCATGGATGCTGATGAGGTTCCTAAGAAAATATGGAGTGAAAGGAGAAAAAGAGCCTTGTACTTCCATGCAAAGAATAGATGCTGATCTAGCAAAGGCGATTGAGGAACGAGTGATCAGATAGGCAGAGGGAGAACCAAGGGAGAGAAGGATCATTAAACTGAGAAAAAATGTCCTGCAGGAGAGGATGATCAGTGGTGTTAAATGCTACAGAGAGGTCAAGAAAGATGACTGAGAAGAGACCATTCACTGCATTTGGCAACTAAGACATCACTGGTCACATCACAGACAGCAATTTCACGTGAGTAGTCAAGTTGGAAGCCGGATCACAAGAGGTTAAAAAGTAATTAAGAAGTGGATAGTTTATAGATGGACAATTTATTCTTGAGTTGCCTGTGAAAGGGAGGAGAGATATGAAACCCTAACATGAGGGGATGGCAGAATCAGGCTGATGTGGGATGTAGTATTGTATAGGATGCTGATCTAAACCTATTTTCCTAAGACTGTTTTCTATTTTTCTCATCAGTTCTTATTGAGTAGAGAATTCCATCCTTTGAAGTTTGTGGTTTGGGGTTTATCAAGCCTAGAATTCTTGTATGCATTTGTCTTTGGGTGTGCTTGGTTAGTCTATTTCCTGATCTAATTTTATTTTCATCTAATTTTATTTTTGATCCAGGAGCAAATAGTTTCAGTTTGAAATTGGGTAGCACCAACCCCTCCTACTTTCTGAAATTCGATTCCTTCATATTTTTGATCCTCTTTTCCTCCAAATGAATTTTGTTGTTATTTTTTCTAATTCCATAAAGTGTCCCTTTGGAAATTTCATTGGTACAGCACCAGATCTGGAGAATAACTTCAGTAATGTTGCCATTATTCATTTATCTAATATAATAATCTATTTATTAGCATGGTCTAGTCATAAATTTTGAATAGCTTTCCAAGTGTTCCAATCACTTTTTTCAGTTTTGCAAAAAACAGTTTTCATGCTTGTATTTATGTGACTTGGAAGACTCATGTTTTATTGCTATCTTGAATAGGATTTATCTGTCTATTTCTTCCTCTTGGGATTTGTACATAATATTTGTACATAATGGTGGTTGATTTTTTAATCTAAGTAAATCATCATATTTTCTGCAGATCAAGATATTTTTGTTTTCTTTTTACTCACGCTTTAATCTCTTGATTTCTTTTTCTTCTCTTAGAGATCTGGCCATCTTTTCTAGGACTACTTAAAATAATAATGGTGATGGTAGACATCTTTGTTTAAATAGTCTTTTTTTAATTTTATTTTTATTGTCATGCAAAACACACTTCTATATTGGTCGTTGTTGTAAGAGCACCCTCATATGTAAGCAAATCCCCCAAACAAAGCCATAAAAATACTGATGTGAAAGATAGTCTGCTTTGATCTGCATCCATCTGACTCCATTAGTTCTTTTTTTTTAAATAGATATTCTTTTTTTTGGCATTTAATAATATTTTATTTTTTTCCTCAATTACATGAGAAAACCATTTTTAACCTTTTTTGTTTAGATACTCTAGCGTTATTTGGGAATACTCTGATTTTAATGGGAAATTAGACACTCTGATATTATTAGGACATTCTCTAGTGTTTTCCCATCCCCAATAATGCTAGTTCCTAGTTTTAGAGAGATCATATTAAGCAACAATGTTTTAATACCAATGATTTGTTGTGCTTCAATATAAATGAGTATTACATTTTGTTGAAGGTTTTTTTTTGTTTTTTGTTTTTTGATTTTTTTGTGTTTTTTCCTTTTTGGGCCTTGGATTTTGGAACTGATCTTGACTTTGGCTCTAACCATGTGCTGTTCTTTCTTTTTTTTTTTTTTAAACCCTTGTACTTTGGTGTATTTTCTCATAGGTGGAAGAGTGGTAAGGGTGGGCAATGGGGGTCAAGTGACTTGCCCAGGGTCACACAGCTGGGAAGTGTCTGAGGCCGGGTTTGAACCTAGGACCGCCTGTCTCTAGGCCTGACCCTCACTCCACTGAGCTACCCAGCTGCCCCTGTTCTTTTTTTTTTTTTTAAACCCTTAACTTCTGTGTATTGACTTATAGGTGGAAGAGTGGTAAGGGTAGGCAATGGGGGTCAAGTGACTTGCCCAGGGTCACACCATGTGCTGTTCTGACTGCAGACAGAAAGCTAATTCTGACATTTTCTGTCCCTTAAGATGGAGTCTGTTTTCCTTTTTGTCATGACTCTTCTTTTGGTGTGCCAGTGTAAGTTTTCTGTGTTTTCTAAACGCCGTTGACTTCTTTCATTTCTTGGTCCTGAGACTTGTTTTCCGGCATATGTTTTAGGATCCTTCCTTGTGCTTTGGAGAGAGCAGTTTCAACTGCTTAGTGAGGCTGGAAGCCAGACGACAAGTGGCTGAGAAATGAGGGAGAACAGAATTAGAGCCAACAAGCATAGACAACTTTCTCTAGGCATTTGTAGGTGAAAGGGTTTGGCAATGTGGAATGTATTGTGGCTCAAAGTACAAGATGCTAATCTAAATCTAGTTTCCCAAGACTTTTCTAGTTTTCTCATCAATTCTTTCTTCTTAAAACCCTTAGTATCAATGCTAAGTATTATACAATATTACACAATATAAACATTATATTATACTTAGTATCAATACTAAGACAGAAGAGTGGCAAGGGATAGGCAATTGGGTTAAGTGACTTGCCCAGGGTAACACAGCCAGGAACTGTCAGGAGATCAGATGTGAACCCAAAGTCCTCCTGATTCCAGACATGGTTCTTCCATTGTGTTACCTAGCAACCCCACTCATCAATTCTTTTTTTTAGATATATTTTTTATTTTATTCTTTTAAAAATATTTTTCCATGGTTACATGATTTGTGTTCTCTCCCTCCCTCCTCTCAAAGTTGACAAGCAATTTCACTGGGTTATACATATATTATCACTCAAATCCTATTTCCATATTATTCATTTTTGTAATAAAGTAATCTTTTAAAACCAAAACACCAAATCCTATACACATATAAACGAGGAATAAATCATATGTTTTTCTTCTGGATTTCTGCTCCCTTGGTTCTTTCTCTTCTGGGCTTTCCCAATGTTGATGTAAATTCCAGTAGAGTATTCCCAGGAAGCTTTGTCAGGATTGAATCTACAGGATGGCTCTTTCCTTTCTTTGAGATGGAGACGTCTTTGCTTATCATTAGCAGTGAGGCAGCACTAAGAGAACTAAACAGGACCCTGGAGACCTGAGCGTAAGTCCTGATCTCACCATTTACCAGTTGGATGATTATGAATAAAAGCATCTGAGTGCCCTGAATGCCATTTTATGAAATGGGAATAATATTCGTATCTTACAAAATTATCCTGGGATCAAATGAAATAATGGATCGAGCACTTTGTAATCCTTAAACTGCTGCATAATAAAATCTAACAAACATGTATTAAGTATCATTTGCATAAAAATGACACTTAAATATAGCATATAAATGAATTGTCATTATTATCAATTCATGTTTATTGGGGAGGGACTAAACATTTGTTAAATACCTACTATGTGCCATTCAATATGTTAAGCACTTTACATATATTCTCTTATCTGATCCTCAAAACATCTTTGAGAGGTAAGAAACTGAGAAAACGGAGACTGACAAATTAAAAGACTTGCCTAGAGTCACACACCTAGTGAGTAACTGAGACTCACATCTTCTAGGCATTCTGTCCTAGTTGCCTCTCTCTATATCAACTGTGGTATGTTGTGTAACACCGAGGAAGATGTTCTATTTATTTGTTTCAGTTGTGTTCTACTCTTCATGACCCCCATTTGGTTTTTTTTTTGGGGGGGGGAGCAGAGATACCAAAGTGGTTTGCTATTTCCTTCTCTGGTTCATTTTACAGAGAAGGAAACTGAGGCAAAGAGGGTAAAGTGACTTGCCTAGGGTCATACTAGTAAGTGTCTGAGATCAGGATTTGAACTCAGGAAAATGAGTCTTCCTGACTCTAGATCTGGTGCTTTAACCACTGAACCACCTAGCTGCCGCGACTAGACTGACATGGGATTGTCTCTTGGAACCTTCCTGCAGTTCACTGTGCTTAATGGATGTTGATAATTTGTTTTTTTCTGTGTGGATATATGTGTGCACTTGTATGCAGAATAAAGTGAAGCTGAACACTACTTTCATTTAACTAGAGCGGGTCCCCGGTAGAAAGTGCCCTTTGGTTTTGTATTTCCATCAATATTGGGAATCATTTTAGGTCTCCTTCATTATATGTTCATTTTTCCTTCTGTCCCCCACCATGGTGGGAATGATAGAAATAAGTGACAAATACAAAGAAGAACAGAGTAAATGGTTTCCTGGAGTAGAGAGTGATCTCAAGGGAGCAATAGAATTGTGTCTTTCAACCACATGGTATCTGTTAGAGAAAAGGGCTAAATGGGTCTAAAGATTATATCCTCTTAGTGCCAGGGAAAAAGCACTGGACCTAAGGAGACACCTTGGGCGCAAGTCCTAGAGCGATGAGTGAATTAATTGAAACAAAGTGAGAAAAGTAAATGTATTGACATATAATAGACTTTATAATTTTTATATCTAAAAAAACTCTTAATACCCAATATGACCTTTTGCTACAATAATTTTTATGTAATATAGCATTAGATTTTGACATATTCTATCATTCTTCATCATGAAACTACACAACGCATTGGATATTAACTGTATGTTAATTAAAAAGTTTATTTTTCCATTTTTCTAAATCTAACTTTTATTATAGTCTATATTTTCTTTTTTGTCTTTTTTAAAAAATAATTTTATTTCTTTCAATGAACAAATATGTATTTTTCTCTCTCTTACCTCCCCAAATGGAAGAAAAAAAAAACACCTAACCTGTGGTAATAAATAGACATAGACAAGGAAAACAAAACCCTGTCAACAGGTCTTTAATCATACAAATTCCCAGACCACTGAAGCATATTTATTTCCATCTCTTAGATAAATTCCTTAACTTTTCATGATGTCATGGCATGGTATAAATTTATACAGGGACAGCAGTATTCTGTCTCCATTTGGATTTAGCAAGGAGCAATTGCTCCAGGGAGTACAGGGGCTGGTGACCTCTACCACTCCATTTCCTGGGCTTAATCAGTTTTGGTTGCCCCAATTTCATTTATGGAAAAGCTTGACTTCTAATTATTAGGATTAGGCTCCCCATTATCACACTCATTGACTTGTAAACAAACCCCCATCCTGGCATCCTGGAGACAATTCACTTTTTGGCCCAAATGTATGATCTCAATGAAAAAGAGCCAGAGGGAAAAGGAATGCTCCGGGAACAATATGAATGAGCTATGAGACAGGTCATTTTATCCATATAAAGAAAGAAGTGCTAAATAAAAGAAAATCTTTTTTTTTTCTTAACTCTTACCTTTCATCTTAGAATCAATACTGAATTTTGGTTCCAAGGCAGAAGTGCCACTGGAATTAAGTGTCTTGCTCAGAGTCCAAACTCGAACACAGGTCTTCTTGACTGCAGTTCTGGCTCTCTATCCATTGGGCCACTTAGCTGCCCCCAACATAAAAGAATCTTAATGCCGATTAACAGAATGATTAGAACAGAATTCAGTAACAGTCTATATAATGGCAGACTGGTCAATGAGGACTCAGTCCTAGGAGCATGTGCATGAAGGCGTTTGGTGAATCTGTTGTCAGAAAGCTCATTCCCTTTATGATAACACAAAATAAAGGGGTTCAGCTCTCTTAAATGCTCCTTTAGTAAATGTCTTTTTCTATAAAGCTGGCTGACTAATTAATATCAATTAATTAATTAATAAGGCATTTTATTTATTGATAAATTATTTAATAATTAAAAATTAATAGAGTATTAATTAATAGCTGGTAATCTTGGGGGATTACACAAGTATATGGACTTATGAACTTTAACATTAGAAAGACAATCCCTAACTCCTCTGGGTTGCAACTTAAGCCTTGAGGGAGCCTCGATACCTAGTAAAGACCCAACCTTCCATTGTGAGGACTTGGGAGAGAAAGTCCAGGACACCATTAATGATGGAGCTGTTAATTTGCCTGGGGAGAGTGTATTGGGAAGGGCAATTGAACATAAGTCCAGTAGCCTTCACAGGTGGAAAACTATATTTTTTCAAGGAAAAAGAAAACATGATGTAGTAGATAAAGTGCTAAATCTGGCGTTATTCTTGACCCAGGAGCAAATCTTGCCCTAATTGACTAGGGAAATCACTTAATCTCTTAGAACCTCAGTTTCATTATCCACAATAAGAGTTGGCAAACTTTTTCTGTAAAGGGCCAAGGAACAAAAAATTAAATAATCATTAATCATTAATAAATATAATATTGAATAATAAAATCATTTTACATTTTATATGTAATAATACATTCTAGGGCCAAGAAACAAAAGCAAGGATATTACATGGGTACTTATATAATGAGAAGAAAAGACTTCACAAATTTTCTATTAGTGAAATTCGGACTGTAAAACTAACGATTGAATACTAATTTTTTTTGGTAATATGGGTCTACTAAGTGGAAGAATAGAATTTGTTTTGAGAGAGATAACATTTTATTTAATTGGGATTCCAATTTTGCAAATTTTCATTTGTTAATGCTGATTTGTGATGAAGTTTTATATATTTCACTTTTGAAAAAGATTTTTCGCATAGCTAGGTACTGACAAATACTGATTTCGATCTGTAAGTGTGTAATTTTAATTGAGCATATCATTGATTGGAAGGCGGCTATAGAATTCTATTAGATTCTCTTGCAAGTTTCCTTTTAATATGTCATGCTACAAATCATCTCTTCCAGTTGAAGTTTATGGGGAAGCCATTTAATTAAATGGGTAAGTGGATTTTGAAATAGGGAAATTTCTTTTGCACTTGCATCAAGGTCCAAAAATGTTACTATAACGGTGGTTTGAGCTCAGAAAATAAATCTGCTACAAATTTGTAGGGAAATGGAGATTTAGCTTCTTGTCTGGACTTTTGACAGCATTGCAAGTGTATAAATTAGCTGATAACTTGTGATTCAGACAACATTAGTTGTCATCGAATTGGCTAAGCTTATTTTGCCTTGCAATTTTAGATTGAATTCATTAAGAAATATTACGAGGGGGCACCTGGGTAGCTCAGTGGACTGAGAACCAGGCCTGGAGACGGGAGGTCCTAGGTTCAAATCTGACCTCAGACACTTCTCAGCTGTGTGACCCTGGGCAAGTCACTTGACCCCCATTGCCTACCTTTACCACTCTTCTGCCTTGGAACTAATATACAGTATTGACTCCAAGATGGAAGGTAAGGGTTAAAAAAATATTACGAGTTTGGAACAAAAGCTAATTTCCAAAACTTTTCATTATTGGATGGGAATTGGTTGGGGATGGTTCTTCTCATTCAGAAAAATTTCAATCTCATTTCTTAGTTAAAAAAAATCATAATAAAACATATTTTTCTTTTCTTGTTTTGATGTGACGGGCATGCATTGGTAATAAAAATAAGATGTAGGGCTATGTGACTGGCACTTGAAATACTGTAGCTATTATTGAGCCACTGCAATTTTCAGGGGCCAGAAGAGCAGTGAGGAGGGGATGAGAAGATCCCAGGGAATCAATGCCATAGCTACTTCACTTAAAAGTAGACATCAACATGTAAAAGGATTAATTAATTAAACTTTATTTATGGACACTGACATTTAAGTTTCACATAATTTTCACATGTCATGGAATAGTCTTCTTTTGATTTTTTTCAGCCATTTAAACATGCAAAAACCATTCTTAGCTTGTGGGCCCTCCAAAATAAGAGACAAGTCTGATTTGGCCCAAGGGCCACAGTTTGCTGGCCTCTTACCTATAAAAGAGATGTAGGTCTTTCTAGAGTTCTTTCTGAGTCAGGCCATTCCTCCTGAACTAATAGTCAATAATATTCTGTTCAACCTCATTCATGGGGACCTGATATAGTCTGCACCTAACCATTGCCTCAAATGGCCTCTCTCCTTCACAAATGGGGTACTTATGTAAATAAGTATATTTATATTAATAAATGTTTTATGTATTTTTAAAATACATGTCATTTAGCAAGAGGCTACAATACATATTCCCAAGAAAGGGGACAGAACACATGCCTAACTCAATGGGAAATGCCCAAGGGGTAATTAATATTGGCCTTTCTGGGGGAAAATGTACAATATGCTTAAATAAAAAGATATATGCCTTTATCTTTTGTCTTAGAAACAATACTATTGGTTCCAAGGCAGAAAAATGGTAAGAGTTCTTCTCATTTCTTTTACATTTTTTTTTGCAATTACATGTAAATAAAAATTTTTAACATTCTTTTAAAATCTTGAGTTCTGCATTATTTGTCTTCTTCCTCCTTTCCCCCCTTTCTTAAGAAAGCAAGAAATTTTATGTAGATTATACATGTACATTCGTGCAAAACATTTTCATGTAAACCTACACAAGAAAACACAGACTCAAAAAGCTCAAGAATAATAAAGAAAGTCTTAAAAATATTCTTCCATCTGCATTCAGACTACATCAGTTCTTTCTCTGGAGGAGGAGAACATTCTTCATCATAAATCCTTTGGAATTCTCTTGGATCATTGTGTTGTTGAGAATAGCCAAGTCATTCACTATTGCTGTTGCTGTGTACACTGTTTTGGTTCTGCTCAATACATTTTAC
>NC_058131.1:40165850-40233350 GCF_016433145.1 Gracilinanus agilis | reverse complement strand
TATTATTATCCCATTATATGGAGGAGGAAACTGAGGCAAGGGAAGTGACTTGCCAAGAGTGTCACAACTAGTAATTGCCCGAGGCTAGATTTGAACTTGGGTCTTTTCCTGACTCCGGGTCCAACATTGCTGAAACAAAGTATATTGAAAATGCATATAATCTCTCCAATTCACGAGAGCCTTTGGATCGTGTGCTATTTTGCCCTCCTTCCCAAATCATCTCTTATCCAGGCTGAATAATGCTAATTGCATTCTCGGATGCTCGGATGCCGTGGTCTACGCTCGCCTCACTGCTGCTCGGGGCTCGAGCCCATCCTTCTAAAGCTGTGGCACCCAGAAGGGAGCAGAGCGCTCCGGAGGTCAGGCCCGCTAGGAGGCTAGTCTTAAAGCCAAGCAGACCCGGTTCACATTTCCGAGAATTACGTCTAGGAATGTCCGTCGTCGTCCCGTGCGTGTTGGCTCTCTCACTCCATGGCAGAGTAATAGACTGCATGTATTTTTGTGGGTCGTTCATCAGGCCAGGAGGAGAAATGCATCCATTTCCTCATCTCCCACCTCTTGGGGGGTCCGTCTTGCCACTTGGAGCCAATCGTAGCTTCACGCTAATTCCGGGGGCAGAAACGAAATCATCTTTCTTTGAAGCCAACAGCCAGAGCCAAGGAGGAGGGCGTGGAGCGGGGCAGGCACCGAGTTTGGGGCTGTTTGGGGGGCGGCTGGTGGCGGGGGACCTGCAGAAGTCCCTCTCCTCTGGGGGTGGGGGGAGGGCACGAGGGGCAGAAAGAGACCTTGTCCTGTGTCATGAGGGGCACATACTGAGCGGGGGCCTCCGCAGCTGTGAGGGGAGCCCACGGAGAGGAAGGAATCCCAAGGCCGCCACTTGGGGTCCTCACGCTGGAGGCACGAGTGATTGACAGGAGCTCCTTTCTCTCTGTCCGGCCCTCCTCAGCCCTCCACTCTATCCATTCGTTCGCTCACTCGCTCATTTAGTCTTTCCTCCCTCTAGATTCGACGTGCCCATTTTCCCACCCCCACGAGACCCCGAGCTTCCGGCCCCTGCCCTGCTCCCCACGACTGGCGGATCACAAGGGCTGCCTGACTATCAGCACAGTTCAGGCCGGGGCCCCAGGAGAGTCCCGACCTGACAGCTGTCAAGAGGGGTTAGGAAGTGAGTGATGTCATTGCTCGTGGAGGAGGGAGCCACATAGCAAATGGAACTCAAGTTTCCTCAGCCACAGGGCAGCTGGCCAAAATCCAGAATGGCCAAGGCTGGACTATTCCAGGAGATGTGGGAGGGGCCGGGAGAAGCCTGGGGTGGGGCGGGAGGCTCTGCTCGGTCTCTGCTTCTTCCTTGGATTTTCTGCTGGGTCCTTTCCCCACTCAAATCATCATTCGATTTTTGAGGCGCCGTCAGCAAGCGTGGGAGGTCCAGAATAGGCCGCCCCTCGCCCCGGAGTCCGCTTCTCCGTCCGGTTCTGACACAGCTGCATTTCCCCTCCCGTGACAGCTAGAAAACCAGGGCATGGGGGAAGGCTGGTGGAATCCTAGGACTTCGAGCTGCCAGGGACTTTGCAGATTGTTCGGTTCAATTCTCTCATTTTACGGATGAGAAAACTGAGACCTGGAGAGGTTAGTGCCAGGTTAGGAAGAGTGTCCGGCCCCCTCTCTTATAGTCTGTTCCTATTTAGCTCACTGGATCACAGAGACATATGGGGATACCAGAGAACTCATTAAATCCAATTTCTCCATTTTACAGGTTGGGAAACTGAGGTTTAGAGAGCTTAGATGATTGACCTAAGCTCGCACAGATAGCAAGTAGTAGATCCGGGAATCCCATTCGGGTTGACTCTACATCTAATGTTCTTTCAGGCTATCTTGGGAACTCAGGACTTTCGAGGCTCTCATGGACTCAGTAGAGATTTCCCTGAACCTCATTTCCTTCTCCAGGACAATATCTACTTCATCCACACCCAAAATCAGTCGTTAGAGTGGGGGTTCCTTGAAGGTAGGGACTGTCTTTTGCTTCCTGCGGTATCCCCCAACACTTAGCACAGTGCCTGGCACATAATGTAGATGGATCGATAGATGATAGCCTGTTTGTATAATCGAGGATGGAGGAAGGAGGTGCTGTGACTCGACTGTTAGATTCTGGTGGATCTCCTCACTTTCTTTGGGCACTCATTTTGCCCCTCACGAGAAAGATATTCATTACTCCATTGACTCAGAGAAGCTTTATGCCACCTGTGGCCTTGATGTCTTAGGTGGGGTAGATGTGGGAGGGTTGGCGTGGCCCCTGCGGGATGACCTCAGCCATCAAAAGCCAAGGCGAAGACGGAGCGGTCATCAGGACCCAGCAGGAGAAGGAAGTCTGAGCCTTTTGGACCCACACTGGGAAGCAAGTGGCCCCATCGGCGGGGACAGGAAGCAGCGAGATTCCTTCCCGTGAGCAGTAGAATTGATGCTGTGTGATTCCACAACAAAAAGGCTTTTCTGACAAAAGCCATTGGGAAGATGGAAATAAGGCTGGTGGCCCTGGCCCCGGCCCTACTCCCTCTGCCAGCCATGAAAGGAGGGTCTGTTGGCAGCCTCAGCAAGTTCGAGTTTCTGGCATGAACTACTGTTGACTCAGGCAGAATGTGGGGGCCTCTTGGGCACCCCTGGCTGCCCCTGAGGGAAGAGGGAATGGACAGGAGGTAGGGGGAAGTGAAAGACCCTGTGGGTAGAAAGGGGATTTGACACTGATGCAACCACTTGGAACAGGATCAAAACACAGCAGAAACATCCCATTTCTGAGTGGTTTGGTCAGCCTGGCCTTAGCCACTGGGGCTGTCCTGCTGAATTTCCCTGGAGGACTTTCTGTGGCAGAGAGAGAATCTTTGGAGAACTGGTGAATTAGCAAGGGACTTCTGCTGTGAGAGGAAGAGAGGGATGGGGGGGCATTTTGTGCAGTGAACAATGGAGCTGAACTAAAATGTCACTGATCCCCTCATCCAGGGCTCTGCTTATGGTCAGAACTATCCGATTCCCATAGTGCTTTGTGGTTTACAAGCTTCCATCATCTTTGTGGTCATCTTGTATGTATTGTATGTATTTTGGCTTTTCCATTAGAGTGTAAGTTCCTTGAGGACAGGAATTTGTGTTTGCTTTTCTTTATATTCCCAATTTATACTGGTTATATTATATGCTTTTATATTTATGCTAAAGCAGGTTGAGGGTCACTGACCTGCCCGTGAGTTGGGGGGTTGTCTACCCTAGGCACGTGAAGCCTTCCCCCAGTGGAATGGGCAGATCCAAATAATCTGTTCCAATGACCACTAAGGCAGCTCAAGCAGGAGCTACGGAGTACCTAGAGCTTGGTCAGTCATAGAGGATACTGAGGCTATCCACTGTATCCTGGGCCTTCGCCAATCATCATGACTTTTGTCTTACCCACTGGACTTTGATGACTCTGGAAGAGAGAGTGAGGCTGAGGACTTTGTGCAACTCTGCCTCACTTAAATCCGCTTCATGCAAAAGTCAGGATGACCCTTGATGTTACTGGTCCTCTTCGAAAATGAAGGGCAAGGGGGCAGCTTGGTGGCTCAGTGGTTTGAAAGCCATCCTTAGAGAAAGGAGGTCCTGCATTTGAATCTGATCTCAGACACTTCCTAGCTGTGTGATTCCGGGCAAGTCACTTAACCCCAACTTCCTAGCCCTTACTACTCTTCTGCCTTGGAACCAATACACAATATTTACTCCAAGATGGAAGGTAAGGGTTGTTTTGTGTTGTTGTTGTTGTTAATAAAAGACAGACAACAACGTGATATCTTATCTCCTGACTGCATTTTCCACAGGCTTTTTCCTAAGACCAGAACCCTCTCCCTTCCTTGTCTTGTCCTCCTGGCTCCCATCAAGTCTCAGCTACAATTCAATCTTTTATAAAAAGTCTTCCCTGATCTCCTCTATATGTGTGCTAATCAGCTCCATTTATCTTGTCTACAGCTTGTTTGCATGTTGTCTCCTGCATTAGACTGTGTGAGCACCTTGAGAGCTGGCACCCAGTAGGTGCTTAGTAAATATTAATTTGAAGTATCTGAAGGGCCATGATGTGGAAGAGAAATGAGACTTCTTGTTCTACTTGGCTACAGAGGGCAGATCCAAGCAGAGGAGGAAGGAGAGTCAAAGGAAACAACTTTTAGGAAGTGCCTACTATTTGCTAAGGACTTTACAAATATTTCCTCAACCCTGTGAAGCGGATACTATCATTTTCCCCATTTTCCAGTTGAGGAAACTGAGGCAGGCAGAGCAATGCCATTTTTTTATTTGAAAAGTTTTAATTAATTAATTTAGAATATTTTTCCATGGTTACATGAGTCATGTTCTTTCCCTCCCCTCCTTCCGCCCCCCTCCCATAGCCAATAAGCAATTCCGATGGGTTTTACATGTGTCATTGATCAAGACCTATTTCCATATTATTAATATTTGCACTAGGGTGATTGTTTAGTCTACATCCCAAATCATATTCCCATCGACCCATGTGATCAAGCAGCTGTTTTTCTTCTGTGTTTCTGCTCCCACAGTTCTTTCTCTGGATGTGAATAGCATTCTTTCTCATAAGTCCCTCAGAGTTGTCCTAGTACAGAAGTCTGCTTCTAGTTGCTGCTAGTACAGAAGTCCATTACATTTGATTATACCACCACAGTGTATCTGTCTCTGTGTATAAATGTTCTCCTGGTTCTGCTCCTTTCACTCTGCATCAGTTCCTGGAGGTCATTCCAGTTCACATGGAATTCCTCCAGTTCATTATTCCTTTCAGCACAATAATATTCCGTCACCAACATATACCACGGTTTGTTCAGCCATTCCCCAATCCAGGGACACCCCCTCATTTTCCAATTTTTTGCCACCACAAAGAGCACAGCTGTAAATATTTTTGTACAAGTCTTTTTCCCTATGATCTCTTTGGGGTATAAATTCGGCAGTGGTATGGCTGGATCAAAGGGCAGACAGTCTTTGGACATAGTTCCAAATTGCCATCCAGAATGGTTGGATCAATTCACAACTCCACCAGCAATGCATTAACGTCCCAATTTTGCCACATCCTCTCCAGCATTCATTACTTTCCCCTGCTATCATTTTAGCCAATCTGCTAGGTGTGAGGTGGTACCTCAGAGTTGTTTTGATTTGCATTTCTCTAATTATTAGAGATTTAGAACACTTTCTCATGTGCTTATTGATAGTTTGGATTTCTTTATCTGAAAATTGCCTATTCATGTCCCTTGCCCATTTATCTACTGGGGAATGGCAGAGCAGTGCCATTTTTACATTACAGGTGACAGTGTATCCAACAATCATTCCTTGGGGTCCTTGGTAAGAGTGTAGGCACTTCGAGAAGGCTGTCTTTAGATTCATATGGAGCATATGAGCACATGGCCCTAATTCACCACTTAAGGACTGGCTACGGGGATCTGGTTGGTATAGAGAACTCCCAGGTGAGGGAACTTCTCTATTGATGCAGGTCAGCACCATTCCTACAATGAGATGATAAATGACTTGCCCAAGATGATACGCTAATGTCAGAGACACAGGGACTTGAGCCAATAGTTTCTAGGCTGCCTTCAAGCTGCTCCTTTGCAGCCATGAATTAAACTGGAGTAGGGTCCCTCTCAGAGCAGGGATCAGCTATTTCTAAGTCACTTGTGGGGCTGCCAAATCCGTTCCCCAAGGCAGGTGAGCCCAAAGGATAGCTCCTCTGGGAAGGGCTCATTACTCTTCAGGAATCTCAACTCAGGAAGGGAGGAGGAGGATCACCGAGGACAGAGAATGCCCAACTCTATAAATGGCAGCAATGTGCCTTATATTTAGCAGAGACCCACTGAGGCAGAGGGTGGTCCTGTCTAGCTGAGACCCTTGGCCAGTACTCCACCTTCAAACATGGCTCCAGTGTCCAAGAGTCTTCCCTCCTCCCTGATTCAGAGCTGTGGGAGAAACTATTGTTTGGCCGACCCATCTCAAAGCAATCGCCCTCCCTTCCTTCGAAGGATGAGGAGAGCCTGATAACGATGCTGGGGCCTGATTGTCTTTTTCTTTTTCCTTTTCAATTCCGTTGTGATTGCTAAATCCAAGGCCTGGCAGCCGGGAGCTAGGACAGGGAGAGCTGAAGGGGCTTAGCTGCTAGCTGCTGTGCTAGAGAGTAGCACCCTGGCCGAAGGTCCAGAATCTGGGTTCTGATTCTAATCTATTTAACACCTGCATGACTTTGTACGCGTCATTGAACGCTGTGGATTTCCATTTCTTCGAGAAGACTGAAGGGTGTGGGCTAGATCAGGGTTTTCTTCTCAGGGGCCTACGAACTTTCAAAAATAGTATTTTGATAACCATTTCAATATCATCGAGTTCTTTTGCAATCCTATGGATTTTATTTTATGTTTTAAAATATTATTTTTCAAATGGGTCCAGAGGCCTCCTCAGACTGCCAAAGGGGTCCATGATACAGAAACGGAGATGAAGCCCCAGAATAGGTGATGCCCTCCAAGGTTCTTTCCCAGAAGATCCTAGGAATCTCTTTTTCAAGGAAACAGATGGGGGTAAATCCCAGAACTTTTGGGAAGAGTCTGGTGTAGCTAAAAACTAGAGCTCCCACCTTAATCCCCAAGAGGAAGCCTTTAGGTGCCTTTCAGGACTCTGGGATCCTAATGGAGGTGATCAGATTTCTATCCTCCTTCCCAGGGAAGTGGGTGCCATCGTGACTCAACTGCCTTCTGACCTTGGAGCATCCCTCTGCCATGTTGGCCCACTTCTCCCGTAAAAAAAAGTCTCCATTTGGGGGATGAGTCTAGACTGGTTGGGCTCCATTCCCTTCTTGGTGGTGCTTTTAATTCTCCTGAATTCATCACCATCTTCTGCCCTCCTCCCCGCTCTTCTCAGCACTTTTAGGGGTATCTTCTGCCATTGGAATGTAAGCTCCTGGAGGGTGAGAACGGTCTCTTTGCTTCTATTTGCACCCCCAGGGCTTGGCACAGTGCCTGGCTACTTGTTGTTCAGGCGTGTCTTGACTCTTGGTGATGCCACAAACGGTGCTGTTAATGGGATTTTCTTTGGCAAGGATCCTGGTTTGCCATTTCCTCCTCAAGCGGATGAATGCAAACTGAAGTTAAGTGACTTACCCAGACTCACAAACTGATCAGCGTCTGAGGCTGGATTTGAACTTGGGGCCCACATTCTACCCATCTAGCTCTGGCTCATTGACATGCTGAATAAATTCAGAGACAGCAAGAAGTAGGATGAGGGGGCCTGGCCAGGGGAACCAGCAGAGGAGAAAGCGGGGCCAGTGTTCACCCTTCCCTTCCCCTCCCTGTCCCAGCCTGCCTTGGGGTCCCTCAAGCCCCCTCCAACGGCCTCGACCTCGATTCTGACAAGCCAGCCTTCTGAGAAATGTGCCTGGAGAGTGGAGGGCAGGGAACTCCCCCCGTCCTCTGCCCCTCTAAAGCCCAGTGCAGTGGGGTGATGGACATCGATGGCCAGAACTCGGCATTCTTCCTGCTGCCACAGAAACAACTCCTT
Source organism: Gracilinanus agilis (assembly GCF_016433145.1). Taxonomy (NCBI): domain Eukaryota; kingdom Metazoa; phylum Chordata; class Mammalia; order Didelphimorphia; family Didelphidae; genus Gracilinanus; species Gracilinanus agilis. The sequence goes on along the minus strand of NC_058131.1, from coordinate 40,225,811 downwards.
CATCCATTTCTCCACCCGGCGCAAGAGCAGACAAAGGCATGGAGCCTGTCCTCACAGGGGTCCTCCCCTCCACACTATTGTTTCTCTGTGGCCTAATTTTAGACAGACAGGCCAGGGGGGAGCTCCTGACATGGCTTCCTGAGAAGCCACAGCCTCTGCCAAGACTCTCAAAGGCCTCGCTGTCCCCGGGAGAAAGCCTCAAGGCAGGGATTCAAGGCGAGGCCTTTGGGCTGATCCCCACCACTTCTCCCTGGGCCCTCCCTCCCCCTGGCCCTGGGAGCTCATCCCTCTTCTTCTCAGTCATCACCCCCATTAAGCCCAGGGCTTTGGATGGCCTGGAAGGATGTGGGGGAGAGATATTGGCTTTTACGACTTAAGCAGAGGAAGGCTTCCCAACAAGATGAAATAATGTATGTAAAGTGCTTTGTAAATCTCAGAGTACTCTATAAATGTCAGTTTGCATTAAAATCCTATTCTCCGACTGATGGAGGAAGCGGCAATATGGCAGAGGGAAAGAGGTCTGGTTTGGGTGTCACGACCTGGATTTGAATCTTGAGACTTGATTTGGGGTTTTCTCTGGGTCTCAGTTTCTCCATCTAGAAAAGAAATGGGTCTGACTAGACCATGAGATTCCACAATCACAACGGATTTCTTCCAGAGCCCTTCTAGCTCTAACATTCGATGTTTTGTTTTTTTAAACCCTTACCTTCCATTTTGGGATCGGTGCTACGTATTGGTTCCAAGGCAGAAGAGTGGTTAAGGGCTAGGCAATAGGGGTGAAGTGACACAGCCAGGAAATATCTGAGGCCACATTTGAACCCAGGACCTCTTTATTCACTGAGCCACCTAGCCGGCCCCACATTCAAATGTTCTTGATAGTCTACATCAGTGATTCCCAAAGTGGGTGCCACCGCCCCCTGGTGGGTGATGCAGCAATCCAGGGAGCGGTGATGGCCACAGGTACATTTATCTTTCCTATTAATTGCTATTAAAATTTTTTAAAAATGTATTTCCAGGGAGCTAAGTAATATTTTTTCTGGAAAGGGGGTGGCAGGCCAAAAAAGTTTGGGAACCACTGCTCTACATCTTAAAGCCAAATAAAGGGATTCTTCACCAATTCTGTGGGTCATGGACTCCCTTGGAAGTCCGGTGGACACCTTCTCTGAATGATGTGAATATTTTAAAATGCATAAAATAAAACCCACAGGATTATAAAGAAAGCCAGTTCTTTTGAAATAAAAATAGACTTGTTTTCCCACCCATGTGGACCTGGGGCTAAGAATCCCTGTTCTAGAATCTTCTCTAGCGTTGTCCTTCCATTTGTTTATGATTAAGATAGAGAAGCATCTCTGAACTCAGTCTCCATCTTGGTCCCAAAGCAAATCCTGTTGCCATGCCAACCATGCTGTCTAGAGACCGTTGGTCGATGAGGGAAGTTATGTTTCCTGCAGGGGAAGAAACACCAGAGCATCTCCCTCCGATTTGAGAGCCTGGCTCTACCTCTCCACTGTGCAAATGTTTTTGGTGGCTCCCATTTGACTCAGATCAAAAGCAAGTTCCTGGGCCTGGAGCTCACAGCTGCCCACCACTGGACCCCATTCCTCCAGCCTAGACAGAGTTCACTGGCATCAGTAGGCGCGATACCCAGACACACGGAGCCCTGAACCACAGCTGTTCATAGGTTTATTGTAGAGCCTTGAATCATGACCAGCATGGACTGTAGAAAACACAACCAACATACATAGCAGAAATTGCTCAAGGGAACGGATGCCCAACCCAGGCAGGGATGGAGCTTGGAGAAAGGGAAGGTTGGGGAGAATGACACACACGCCTTGGAAGCCTCAGGGACCACACAAAAGGGTTTTTTTGCACTGTTTTCCCCCCCTAAGTGAGTCCTGGACCCACGGCAAGGAGGGGAGGGGGCAAAAGAGAATCCTGGAGAAAAAAGGTGAGAGAAAAGAAAAGATGAAGACTTTTCTGATCAAATTTGATCCTGGATTCACAGTAAAAGGGATGTATACCAAAGGCAGGCAGACAGAGTTGGGGAAGGAGGGAGAGGGGGAGAAAAAGAGATCGAGACAGACAGACAGATAGAAACAGAGAAAGCAAAAGAAAGAGGGGAGGGGAGACAGAAAGAAAAAAGAGAGAGAGAGAAAGGGAGAAAGAGACAGACAGAAACAGATAAAGAAAAAGAAAGGGGGAGACAGAGAAAGAAAAAGAGAGAGGGAGACAAAGAAAGAGAGACAGAGAGAAAGGGAGAAAGAGAGAGACAGACAGGAACAGATAGAGAAAGAAAAAGAAAGGGGAAGACAGGAAGAAAAAGAGAGAGACAGAGAGAGAAAGGGAGAGAGACAGACAGAAACAGAGAAAGAAAAAGAAAGAGGGGAAGACAGAGAAAGAAAAAGAGAGAGAGGGAGACAAAGAAAGAAAGAGAAAGGGAGAGAGAAAGAGAGAGACAGAGAGAAAGGGAGAGAGACAGGCAGACACAAACAGATAGAGAAAGAAAAAAAAAGAGGGGGAGACAGAGAAAGAAAAAAGAGAAGGGGGGACAGAGACAGAAAGCAAAAGAAAGAGGGGAGGGAAGACAGAGAAAGAAAAATGAGAGTGAGAGGGAGGAACATAGAGAAAGAAAAAGGAAAAGAGAGAGAGAGGAGGGAAGGAGGGAGGGAGAGAGAGACAGAGAGAAACAGATGGATAGAGAAAGCAAAAGAAAGAGGGAAGGGGAGACAGAGAAAGAAAAAAGAGACAGAAAGAGAAAGAGAGAAAGAAAGAAAGAGAAGGAAAGAAAGAGAAGAAAGAAAAAGGAAGGGAGGGAGAGAGAAAGAAAGAGAAAGGAAGGAAGGAAGAAAAGAAGAAAAGAAGAAAGAAAGAAAAAGAAAGAAAGGAAGAAAGAAAGAAAGAAAGAAAAAGAAAAAAAAAGATTCTGGGAAAGTCAATGAAAGGATGGAGGGGGGAGGGCCTTGGCTCCCTTCCAGCCCTGGCTTCTCCCACCACAGGCCTGCACCTGCAGGATTCCAAGTGGTACAGTTTTTCCAGTCTGTCCTGCCTCTATCTCTTCCCCATCCTTGGCTTCCACCCAGGCTGGCTTCTCAGACTGACTGGGGAAGGCGCTAAGCTGGGCTGGGGCTGATGGGACGGAGCAGTGAGGAGGGGGTCAGGGACAGCTCCAGCTTTGTTTCCACAGGGAGGCTCCCTCCCACTCCTGGACTGAGGGGTGGGGAATGGAGCCAGAGGCTGCCCTTTCCCATGGGGAAGGTGAAAATAACTGAGAATGGCACATTCCTTCCCCCTCCTTGTCCTCCCCCGGGGGTCACAGAGCAGTCCCAGGAGCCTGGAGCTCTCCCTGGCCCCTTGCTCTCAAGATGAGGTTACAGCTCTCTAGCCAGGCCAGGCCTGAAGTCCAAGCTGTCGCCTGAACATCTGGGCTCTTTTGGCATTAGTCATACCCCTCCTGGCCAAAAGCCATCTTTAGTTTCTTTAAATATCAGTTTTTAAAGTCTTTTTAAGTATCGGTTCCAAGGCAGAAGAGCAGTAAGGGCTAGGCAATGGGGGTTAAGTGACTTGCCCAGGGTCACACAGCTAGGAAGTGTCTGAGGCCGGATTTGGACCTCGTCTCTGGACCTCCTGGCTGCCCCCCCCTTTAGTATGGATGCTTCTTTCCTTCTGATAGGCCACCCCCATAAGCAGGAGCCAGAGGGGGAAAAAAGCAAACCAACCCAGGAGGCACTGAAGGAGGAGAAAGTATTTTGGCTTTGGAGTCAGAAGGCCTGGCTCTGACCCCTGCGTCATTGGCAAATCACTCGGTTCTGAGCCTCGAGTCTCCCCATCTATAAAATGGGCATTCGCAATCTTCACAAACACCTCTACCGGGGCTGTGGTGAGGAAAACACTGTGTAAACTTTAAAGCCGAGTGCCAGGGGAGCTCAAGCTACGGGTTTGCCCTGGATGCTGTCCCGTGGGACGGGGAGGGAAGCCCCCCGGGCTCTGCCATGCTCCCCCACCACAAAGCGAGCCACACCTGTAGGAAGCGGTATGTACAATTTAATAAGCTGCGCGCTATTTACAGACATGTACACGGGGCCACTGAACGCTGGCCACGGAAGCAGCCCGTTGCCTGTCCGGGTGGCTCTCCAGAAGGAAGCCCTGGGGGGGTGGGAGCGGCAGCGGAGAGGAGCTCCCACTCCTGGGCCCGCCCGGGGCCCCCCAAGTGGCCGAGGGACGGGGAGAAAGAACGAGGGGTCTTTGGGACGGCCGAGCCCGGCAGGCGAGGGCTCCTCGAGTACTGCTTAGGGCAGAGAGCCTGCTGCGTACCAGGAGAGCCATTCCCCGCTCCTTACTGGCCCCAGGAGCGAGGGGTCACTGGCCAGCTCCGGCCAAGGCCTCCAAGAGAGGGGAGGAGAGGCGAGGATGAGGAGGGCCAATGGAGAGACCAGAGCGCCCAGCTTCCCAGTACCGTTTCCCACAGTGGCCGGAGGCTCATGTTTACTTTGGAGGGGGAAGGAGGGAGGGGGAGGAGAGCAGATGCAAAGCGGGTCAAGGCATGAAGGGAGGACCTCTGGGACTCGCCCGTGGCTGCAGCCCCTCCCCGGGCGGCCCTGGCCCAAGGCGGGTGGGAGCCGCCAGGCAGAGCTCCGGGAGGGAGGGAGGCAGCCGCGGCACTTTGGGGGTTCCATTTGGTTCTTCCCGTCTTTGGTTGGCCAAAGGAAGACTTCTTGCTTGCGTTCTTCCCTTCTCTCCCCGATCTAAACCCAGAAGCACCCCAATGCTGCGGCGGCCGCTCTTCCAAGTCCAGGGACCCGGAGATGGCGAGGACGGCATCGGGTGCCGCACCCCGAGACGCCTTCCTCGTGGCTGCCACTGCCTGCCTGTCTCCCGCCATTCCGGCCGGAGCACTCGCTTGGGCCCAGCAGCTCAAAGCAAGCACCGCCCCAAGTCCACTCCCGAGCCCCAGGCACTGCTGTCTGCTGGGGGGCTGGGACGGAAAGCAGAGGAAGGAAACCATCTCCGGCCGAGCAACCTCGACGACGGAGCCCACCGCGGTCTTGAGAGTGGAGCCGTTCCAGTGGGCCGGGACGGCGGCCAGGCCTACACAGTCCAGTCTCTGGCCTCCTCGAACCCCTCTGAAGGTCTGGTTTAATGAGCGTTCCAGAGCACCATTTCTTCCAAGTCCCGTAGAGAGAGGGTCCCGGGAGCTCTCCCTCAGTCGGAGCCCTGCGCAGGGAGCTGCCGCCATTTTCCCCCGTGCAAAGAGAGGCCAGTCCAAGCCACAACACATCCCAGGACGAGTCACTCTGCCAACCTCTGTGGCAGAGCCCAGAGAGCCCTAATTTTTTTTGTCTCCCATGTCCTTTGGGTGACCATTCGGTGAACCTCTTCCTTCTCAAAACTATATTTTTAAAGGAATAAAATCAAAGGCTGAGGATTACAAAGGAAACCAAAAGTAAGTGAAAATGAAGAAGTCATATTTTTTCCCATTGGAGCTCACAGACCCCCTGAAACCTCTCCATGGACCCTTTGGGGGTTCAGACACTGCAGGTGAAGAACCCCTAGTGCAGCCAAAAGATTGGGCTTAGAGCCCAAGTCTGAATTGTTGTAAGTCACTTGCCCCTTCCCCCTCTTAAAAACACACACACACAACCCCCCTTACCATCTGTCTTAGAATCGATCCTAAGTATCATTTCCAAGGCAGAAGAGTGGTAAGGGCGGGCAATGGGGGTGAAGTGACTTGCCCAGGGTCACCCAGTTAGGAAGCATCTGAGGCCACATTGGAACCCAGGACCTCCCGTCTCCAGACTTGACTCTCTTCCCTGAGCCACACAGGTGCCCCTCACTTGCCCTCTGGCTCGGAGTGGATTGTTTCTAAGGTCCCTTCTGGTGCTAAATTCTATACAGATCTGGAACTAAGAATTCTTATGTGCGGTTCAGAGGCAGGAAGGTACGCTCAATGAGCAGGATGGACAGTGGGGAAAAGACAGGGACCCCCTGGATTGGGGGGGAGTGGAGAGAGGGTGGTTCTAAGCCTGGGGGCTGTTAACTCTGCAGACTCTATATTTTGGTAACTCTTCAGTAGGTTTCCTTTGTAATCCTATATGCAATTTATTTCACGATCCTGAGAAAGGACACCCCAAAGCTGAGTCCCCTGCCTTGAGCCCCACACAAGGGGTGAGGGAAGAGCAGACTCCTGAAGAGAGAGAGCTTCCCGTCTTAACCTAATGATTTTTACTAATTAGCTGCTAAGGACGCCATGCAGAGTCAGTGTAGGAGTCTTGGGTTAGCTTTCTGCAAGTGGGGATGCATCACTCTTCTCCCTCATCCATCCCTCCCCTTCTTCAGGCAATGGTGGATGAGACCCCGACCCTGCTAGGTGGTGACCTCTGGGTGCCTACGAGGGGATGGGGAGGAAAGGCTGGGATTAGCTTTAGGGGAAAGCCCTGAAAACTTGGCTTTGACTAGGACCCATCCTACTTACATCTGAGTTCATGGCTTGAGCCTCCCTAGCTCAGAGAAGGCTGGGAGAATAATTCCTAGCCCCATTTATTTAAGGGATTCATCTGTTCTACTAAGCGGAACTAGGAGGGGCCTCTGGGAAAACACAGGCATGTCCTCAGCCCCCGAAGTGGGATAAATCCAGGGCTGGGGGATTTCCCAGGCTAAGCCCAAGACTCTTTCCTCAGGCAGGCTCCCCTGGGCTCCCTGCCTAGCTAAGCAACTGGTCTCCAAAGCAAACACGGACACCTGTACTGGCCTTTTCGGTTCCTTGCATATCAGCCCAGAAAGAGCAAAGGAAGGAGGCCCAGGAACCCAGGGCAGTGGCAGCCCCCATGGCTCTGGCTCCAGCTCCGGCTCCGGCCCTGGGATGGGAAAGGAGGGACAATGACCTGGACAGGACCCTAGATTTCAAGTCAGAACACCTGAGTTAAAATCTGGGCCCTGCCAGTCACTCTCTTCGAAGGCCTCATCTATAAAGGAAGATTGCCAAGGGCCCTTCTTGTTCTAACCCCTATGAGGGGACAACACGTATTTAAGAACTGAACTGGATTGAGAGGACCTAAAGAAAGTGAGGAAGTGGAGGGAGAAGGGATGATTTCCACCTACACTCACTAAGCTGGGACAGGGGAAGCTTCACTGAACTCCCCCCCCCAAAAAAAAAGAGGGGGGGGGAGAGAGAGAGAGAGAGAGAGAGAGAGAGAGAGAGAGAGAGAGAGAGAAGCATCTTAGTATAAATAGAGAAGGGGAATGGGTGAGGGAGTCTCCAGGCTGCTGCCAGTCTCTGGGGCTGGCAAAGCAAACGTTTGTGTTAAGGATAGATGATGGGCAGAAAACCTCCACCCACATCCATGGACGGAGATCAATGCCAGCATCAGCAGACGTCATCAACAAACACAGTATATACATACATGTCTATGGGTTAGCACCGTGTGGAATGGGATGGGGCAGGCTCCAGTGATGACTGTGGCCTGAATAGGTGGGTGGATGGATGGATGGATGGATGGTTGGACGGGTGGTTGGATGGGTGGATGGATGGATGGATAGATGGATGGATGGATGGGTGGATGGATGGATGGATGGATGGATGGATGGATGGTTGGATGGGTGGTTGGATGGGTGGATGGATGGATGGATAGATGGATGGGTAGATGGATGGATAGATGGATGGATGGGTGGATGGATGGGTAGTTGGATGGGTAGATGGAAGAGTGGGTGGATGGATGGGTGGGTAGATGGGTAGATGGAAGGGTGGGTGGATGGATGGGTGGGTAGATGGATGGGTAGATGGAAGAGTGGGTGGGTAGGTGGATGGGCTGAGGTCAGACCCACTCCTGCAAGGAGCGTTTGCAGTACAGCAGCATCCTTGGGGCTCCCTTCCTCTGCATTTGGATGATGACATAGATGAGACCCAAAATACAAAGCAGCAACACCAGTGGCACCAGCACCATGACCACATTCATGGTCCGTGTGTACTCGTCAATCTGCACCACCACACGGTTGCCACCGCCTTTGCCGTCATCCCCATAGTCTCCCTCTTCATCCTCTGACACCTCGTTCTCCTGTTCCTCCTCCCCGGGCCTCCTCGGGTAGCCCCTGTCCTCTTCTCTCTCCTCTTCCTCCCTGCCTCCTCCGTTGGGGTTGAAGGGTGGGCGATGCAGGTCGGGCCAGCGGCGCCCAGAATCGGGATCAGCTGTCTCCTCTTGGCAGCCCATGAAGTCCCGGAGGATGGACTTGGGGTATCCAGGCTCCATCCGTAGCCGCTCGTTGTCAAATTTCCAGTATTTGGTGCCCTTGTAGAAGTAGGTGTAGGCTGGAGAAGGAGAGCAGAGTGAGATGAGGCAGGGGACTCCAGTCATAGGCTACTGGGGAGGGGGGGACAGTGGAGACAAAGCCTTTGAAACAGTATAGGGCTAGGTAGGTTCTAGGTTGCAGGGCTCTCAGGGGAGATATCCAGACCTCTTGTTTTACAGAAGAAGAAACTGATGCTCAGAGGTCAATGACACAGACGGGCAGGAGCAGAGATGGGAGGTGACCCTGGTCCTCTGAGCCCTACCTAGTCCTTTGGCCCCAGCTGACTCCTCTAGCTCAGCTGCTTTAAAGAAAGTATTTTACAGTGACCTCACAGGGTTGCCGTGAGAATCCAATGAGATCATGTTGGTGAAAAGCAACTGGCACAAAGTAAGCATCAAATAAACGTTTATCCTTTCTCCTCTCCCCCCTTTATTCAATACAATTGGTTTCCTCTGCAATTCCATGGACTTAGCTTGATGCATTTAAAACTGTGATGATGATTCTTCTCCTTCTCCTCCTCCTCCTCCTCCTTCTTTCTTCTCCTTCTTCCTCCTCCTTCCCTTCTGACTTAGAACTGATACTAAGTATTGGTTCCAAGGCAGAAGAGAACCTAGGACCTCCCATCTCGGAGCCTTGCTCTCTACCCACTGAGCCACCTAGCTGCTTCTCCAGACTGCCTTCCAAGGGGTCCAGGATTTGGGGCTCAGAATGAGACCCAGACAATCTCTCAGATTCTTTCCAGCCTTAAATCGTGTAATCTTAAGGACTTTGCCTTTCTGCAGTGATGGTCCTGATGCTCTGTCCTGAGTCATAAGTGGGTGACTTTATGGAGCAGACTCAGAATCTTCCCACTCAACTACTGAGAAGGCCACAAAGGGCTCCAATCTGGTCAGGAAGCAAAGGTTTTATTTTGGGATCCAATAAGGATGTTCTTGTTGCTGTCTGACTCATCTCGACCCATCTGGGGTTTTCTTGGCAGAGATACTGGAGTGGTTTGCCGTTTCCTTCTCCAGCTCATTTGACAGATGAGGAAACTGAGGCAAACAGGATTAAATGACTTGCCTGGGGTCACAGAGCTAGCATCTGAGGTCACATTTGAACTCAGGTCTTCCTGACTCCAAGCCTGATGCTCCATCCACTGCGCTTCTCTAATAAGGATGGCTGGCACGTATCTGCAACGAGCTTCACAGATACGATCTCATTTGAACGTCACCACAACCTGGTACTAAAGTTGCTATTTTCCCCATTTTATAGAGGAGAAAACTGAGGGCTATTGATTTTTCCACGCAGCTAATGAGGGTCAGAGGTGGGACTGGATGAACCTGGTTTCGCCCAACTTCAGGCACAAATCATCCCGTTCGCTGGTGCAGAAGGGCGATGCTGCCAGAATCTCAGGACGTCTCGGGCACCAGAGGGAAGGGAACAAACATTTACAGGGCACCGACACTGTGTTAGATGCTTTTTACAAATGCTACCTTATTTGATAGGGAAGGAATAATGCCCAACAGGGGTCTGGGTTACTCATACCTGCATCGTTGCTTAGGAAGGCCCCTTTGGGAGAAGATGGCACTCCTTTCCAGACGCTGATGGGCTTAGGGTAGCCAGGGTCTCCTCGCTGAGTATCCTCATTAAAGCGCCAATACCTGTAATTAGAGTCAAGAAAATGGGGTTCCAGAGCCCTAACAGGCTGATCCCATCATCTCTTATTTAAAAAAAAAGTTAGGGGACATCTAGGTGGCCAGAGAGCCAGACCTAGAAACAGGAGGTCCTGGGTTCAAATTTGATATCAGGCACTTCCTTAACTGTGTGACCCTGGGCAAGTCATGTAACCCTCATTGTCTAGCCTTTACCCCTCTTCTGCCTTGGAACCAATGCACAGTATTGATTTTATTTTAAAAAATTATTTTTATTTTTAAAAATTAATTTTAATGTTCATTCATTCATTCATTTTAAAATCTATTTTTCCAATGACATGTAAAAACAATTCTTACCATTCGTTTTTTAAAACTCTGAGTTCCAAATTCTCTCCTTCCCTCCCTTCTCTTCCCCCTCATCGAGAAGATAAACAACTTGATACAGGTTATACAAGTGCAGCCACGCAAAACCTATTTCCATATGAGTCACGCTGCCGTCACCCCTTTCGTGAAGTCAAGATTGTATGCTACAGTGCCCAAGCTGGTAACCCTCTAGCCCAAAGCGACTCAGGGGGACAGCCCGGACCAGCAGGCTCAGCTCATTTCCGAGATGCCAGCCTTCTGCGTGGAGGGCAGAAAAGTGAATTCCCCAAGTTCCCCAGAACAGAGCTCCCTCTCTACCAAGTGGCCATTATTCCAATTCCTTCTTCGGCCGTCAGTAGGAAGCTGGATGTCCCCTCCTGCCCAGGGAAGAAGGCCAGATGCTTGGCTTTCTCTTCAAAACCACCAGGGCCACGCTCGGTCTCTGGTCTGTTCAGTTGTCTGAGCCTGGGTGCTAGTGAGGCCAAGGCTGGGGGTCGGACTCTTCTGGGGGCCACTCAAGGCTGACCCTCTTCTAGGGCACAGACTGCCCTTCTAACGCCAACCCAATTGCTTGCAAAGGCGAGAAAGCTTGGATGGCTGAGCAGCAAACCCTCGGCCAGAAGCACAATGCCAAGGCCAGACCCTTCTGAAAATGGCCTTCATATGCTAAGGACAGCCTTGTCACCACCTGACTTCTAGGGCTGAGGATGCTCTGGCCCTCTTTGTGGCCTAGATCTTCCCAGATCTTCTCTCTCTTTGCTTCCAGGCTCTCATCTCATCCAGCCTTGGAAGTCAGGGCAGGAAGGTTTAGAGTTATGGGCATGTTTGGTCATGAGTCACCCAACAGCCTCTGGAAGGGACACTACCAGGCAGTCCTTAGAACATGTAGGACCTCAGTTCTTTTAAAGGAAGAAAAGCTCTTGTCTGTACCCACTTTCTGGGCAGACATCTCAAGGTAAGTGAGCCCTGCTGGGCTGAGATGTCCCTTCTCCTCCCTGATGGGCCTCCCCCACATATTACCCTCTGGGTTAAAAAGAAAGAGCAAGTCCCCAAACCCCTCTCAGACTGCCAAACAGTCTCTGTGCTTGCTCACCTGTCCTCTTGGAAGAAAAAGGTGTGCCCCGTGGGCTCCCACCAGATGGCTGTGTCGATGCGGTCATAGGGGATGCCCAGCCCATAGCTTGTGAGAGGCTGGGGGTAACCGGACTCCAGGTTGGCCTCACGGAAGAGCCAGTACTGATCCCCTGAAGATGGAGGCACACAAGAATTGGAGACAGTGAGAGGATGGAAGAAGGCAGCAAGAGAAGGCAAGGCTTTTAAGAAAAAAAAATTAGGAAAGATGACTTTGGCAGTTGTGAGGAGGACAGGCTAGAGAAGAAAAATTGGTAAGTCCCAATAGAGTGTCATAATCATCCAGGCAAAAGAGGACAAGGTCTTTATGTAAGATGGTGGTCCTGTCAATGCAAAGAAGGACGAAGAGAGGACTATGAGAACCGTGTGATCCAAGGGGATGGATATTGGCTCTAGAGTCTGAGAACCTCAGTTCAATTGCCATCTCTGATATTTACTACCCATGATATCTTAGGCAAGTCACTCTGGGCCTCAGTTTCCTCATCTGTAAAATGAGGAAACCTCATTTTATTTTTTTATTTTTTTTGTCTGAGGAGACTAGAGTATCCTTGTCAACTGATGAGATAGGAGTGAGGGAGAGGGAAGAGTCATTGGTGACTTGGATCTTCCCAAATTTTACAATCTAGGTGGAGGGACACAAAAATGGAGAGGTTTGGTAGAACCTTCAAGCATGTACATTTATAGACAAGATGAGATTGTTTGGGTCCAAAGGAAGAACACAGTGACTAATGGAGAGAGAGAGAGAGTGAGAGTGAGAGTGAGAGAGAGAGAGAGAGAGAGAGAGAGAGAGAGAGAGAAGGGGTAGGAGTGGGAAGGATCACGGAGAGGGACCTTATCTCTTTTCTCTATGTACTCTCTCGCTTGGTGATCTCATGAGTTCCTTTGGGTTCAACGATCGCGTTTAGGCTATCCAACCCTCAACTCTTTCCTGAGCTCCATTCCCGTATTACCATTTACCTCTTGGACATTTTAAACCGAGTATCCTGTAGGAACCTCCAACACAACATGTCCAAGAGAGCTCATTCTTTCCCCCTAAAGCCACTCTTCTCAGCTGCCATGTTAGCATCAAGGGTGCCGTCATCCTTTCGGTCTCCCAGGTTTGCAGTCACAGTTATCACCCTCAAAATTTCTCTCTCTTGCCCACCCCATTTATCCAATTAACCCACATATCCAAGTCTTATTATTTCTTCTTCCACATCACCTCTGGCATATGACCCTTTCTCCACATTCAGTCACCACCTCTCGCCTGAATGACTGCGATAGCCTTCTAATCAGTCTCTCTGCCTCCCTCCTCTGCCCCCCTCTCTAATCTGTTCTCCTCACACTTGCCCAAATGGACTTCCTAAAGCATAGGTCTGCCCATGCAGCTTATACCCCTACTTGATACATTCCAGTAACTTCCCCTAAGATCCAATATAAATCTTTTCTTGACTTCATCATGGTTTTCCACTTTTTTTTTGAAAAAAAAAAATCCTTACCTTCCATTGTAAAATCAATTCTGTGTATTGGTTCCAAGGCAGAAGAGTGGTAAGGGCTAGGGAATGGGGGAATGGGGGTGAAGTGACTTGTCCAGGGTCACCCAGCCAGGAAGTGTCTGAGGCCAAATTTGAACCTAGGACTTCCCATCTCTGGACTTTTTGGCTCTCAATTCCCTAAGCCCCCTTGTTGGCCCCTTTCCAGTCTTTTACTATATGATTCCCTTCCACAATCTCATCATAATGACCTGTTTACTGTTCCTCACACACAACACTCCTCCTCCCATCTCACGTCTACTCTAGATGTCCGCCATATTTGGAATACCACCTCCTAGGCTTCATTTTAGAGAATCTTGGCTTCCTTTGGGCCAACTCAAGGACTTCTTCTTCAGGGAGCTTTTCCAGATGCACTGAGCTTTCTCTCCAGCTACTAATGCTTTCCTCACTGTGATCTCCTTAATCTGCTGTGTACGCCCTAATTTTTGTCCATGTTGTCTCCTCCCGCAGAACGTAAGGTCCTTTGGGGCAGAAGCTATGTTCATCTTTCTTTGTATCCCTCAAGTTTCAAACAATGTCTGGCACAACATTAAGGGTGTATTCAATGTTTGTTGATTGACTGACTGGTCATAGGGAAAGGGATGGGAAGTTGGAAGGGATGGAAGAAGGAGACCCGGGGTCTTCAGGTAAGGGGGCTCTGCCCTGCCTTGCCCTCCAGTCCCAAGTCTCTGAGCCTTATGGTCCATTTTCTGCTCTCAATGGGAAAGGGGACGGCTTTGAATTCTGCTCCCCTCAGGCAGAGGGGCTGTACTATATTCCATGCACTCTGGCAGGCTAGAGAGGTTGGAACCCCAGCTCCTCCAGGGATGGAGCAGGGAAGAAGAGAAACTTGAACCAAGTCAGAGCCCCCCTCTTCTCCCCCTGCCCTGGTCCCACTGTGGCTGCAGCTCAGTTTCTCTTACTTCCTCCCTCCAAGGCTGGCTCTTCTCTCCCTTTGTCTCTCTTTACATTTGCAGATGGAGATGACCTCATCTAGCCCATAATGGGGAAAACATGAGTAGGGAGTCCGAGGAGCCAAGCCAGGCCCCCTCCCCTGCCCTCCCCTTCCTGCACTGGTGAAGAGGTCCCCCTCCTCTAGCCCACCTGCACCCCTCCTCCCCGACCCGGCCATCTGGCTCACCTTTGAAGAAGACAAAACGTCCATCCTGGCGCTCGTAGGCAGCACTGATGTCACTGGGCAGTCCCCGCCAGAAGTGCCCAATGGCCATGGGGTAGTTGTCCAACACCCGGTTGTGCCGGACCCTCCAGAACCAGCGGCCCTAGGAGGGAGAGGAGGCTTTGACCTGTGCTGCCCAGCCCTTGGACCTCCAGGGGGAGGATGGGGCTAGGTAAGTCAGGGATGGGGACGATGGGGAAGAATTCACACCCTACGTGTGGAAGGGGCTGGAATATCTCTGTGGGTCATCAGGGCTGGCCCTGCCTTAGTGTCCCCAGAGGAAGCAGAGAATATGGGGGTGTGAGACAGAGAAAGGCCTTTGGGGACACACCAGGGCAGACTGAACCCACAGGAAGGAGGGTCAGGAGAAGTTCTGACTGGAGAGGAGAAAAAATGATGGTGAAGTGAGAAGAGAGGAGGCAGGACTGACCCCTTCTCAGGAATTCGTGATCTAATTACACAGTGATTTCCAAGATTTGACACTATCTCAGCTGCCTCCTGTGCCTGTCTCCCTCCTTTCCTTTCCCCATCCTCTGGCCTTTGAAGGCTGGAGTCTTTTCCCTGGCTGCGTGTCAAGCCCTGCCCTCACACAGATATTCTTGCCCACTAACAAAGGGCTTCTTTCAGACACCCCGTTATCAGCAGGACGCCAGCGATGGCTCCTAGAGCTCCCAGCACCCCTACGTACAAGCGGGGCTAAGGAAAGGACCAAGAGGAGGGGGTGCCCGAAGGGGCTCTTCACCTTGAATACGAACATCTCCCCTCGCAGCATGGCTACGGTGTCAAAGTTCCCGTCACAGATGTTGGGGCCATATTGGTCTGGCCTCTCAGTGGCTCTTGGCTGGCTAGGAGGCCCTGGTTTGGAGGGTCGGTCTGGCTTCCCCCCCGGAGGCTGGGGCGGGGGTGGTCTGGGCGGTCGGTGATCAGGCCGGCCCGGGCGTCGAGGGGGCACTGTAGGAAGGGGCCTGGTGGGCTGAGGTTGGCCATCTGGGGTACCTAAGACATGGAAGAGAGGAATCAAAGGAGAGACGCGGAAGAAGTAGCCGGCGTTGGCCACCTCAAGCCCAATGTAGAGAGCGCCAGCCATCGTAGTAGACAGAACAGAGACAGTCTGTTGAGATGGAGAGAGCCCAGGATTGAAGTCTGGGTTTGAGTCTGGGTGCTCCTATTTGTCTCCATGAATGTTTCCTCATTCCTCTGAGGGAATTATGAGAAAGAACACTACCCTCATTCAGAGGAAGAACTGTGGGAGTAGAAACACAGAAGAAAAACAACTACCTGGTCACATGGGTGGATGGGGATATAATTAGGGATATTGATTCTAAACAATCACCCCAGTGCAACTATCAATAATATGGAAATGGGCCTTGATCAATGACACATGTAAAACCCAGTGGAATTGTCTGTGGGCTATGGGAGGAGGGGAGGGGAAGAACATGAATCCTATAACCATGGAGAAATGTTATAAATTATAAATTAAATAAAAATTTAAAAAAGAAAAGAAAAAGAAAAAGAGGGAATCAGATTTCTAAGGTGTCTTCTGGCTCTGCATTCTCTGAGTCTGGAGATGAGGGTGTCTGAGAAGCCTGGCAGGGAGGGCTCTCTCTACAGAACACACACAAACTCTTCAGTGCTACTGACTTTTCCGTCAGTATATTTGAGTCAGAAGGCAAGTTATTTGCTTTTTTGGCCTCCGTTTCTTCATCTGTAAAATGAAAGCGCTGGATCACACGGTCCCTTACCCATAGTCTATAGCGTCAGAGAACGAATTGAGGTTGCTTGGGACCTAATGATGAACACTGTGAGGAGAGGTAAAGGAAGGCAGAGATATGGTTTCTACTGCAGAGAAGCTCATCATTTAACAAGATGGAAAAAAACAAATTAACTTGATAATAGAAATGGCGAAACACAAATCGATGTCTTCCCTCTTCAGAAGGCCAGGCTCAGGGTCTACCCACCCATGAAAACCGAAACTCACCATAGAGCTGCTGGATGCCCCGGAGGTCATCTTCAGGCAGCTGAAAGTTGTCCGTGTCCATCCATTGGTAGAAGGGTGCCATGATGGCACTGGGGTTGTTGGAGTGCTCCAGCCCCAGGGCATGGCCCAGCTCATGCACAGCCACCAGGAAGAGGTTGTTTCCTGAGGCAAAAGGAGAGACGTTATGCTCTTTCCTAGGACCTTGTTTGCAATTGGCAGGGCTTAAGAGGGTATATAAGGGGGGGGGGGAAGGGGGGGCAGCTAGGTGGCTCAGTGGATAGAGCCAGGAGTCCTGGGTTCACATCTGGCCTCACATACTTCCTAGCTGTATGACCCTGGGCAAGTCATTCAACCCCAATTGCCTGGCTCTTACTGCTCTTCTGATTTGGAACTGATATTTGGTATTAATTCTAAGACAGAAGGTAAAAGAGGGTCTACCAGGTCTCTGGACTGTCCCTTAGATTCAAAGAATTATTCTAGAGGCAAAAAGGACAGCTGGCTAGAGAAGGAGTCAGAAAACTTGGGTTTGTGGCCAAGCTCTTCCATCTTCTAGCTGTGTGATCTGGTGCAAGCCATTCCTTCTCTCTGACTCAGTTTCCTCATGTGTAAGAAGAGGATAATTCCCTTTTTGCTCACAGAGCTGTTGTGGGGTAAAATGCCTTGAGTACCTTAAAGTCTACTACTCTGACCTACTAAAGGCCTTCTGAGGTCTCCCTGGAAAGGCGCCTGGGGTCCCTGAAGGCTAAGCCAGGGGGTACAAGCTCCGACGGGTCCTACCAAGCTGGGAGGGAAAAGGAGAGTAATGCGTAATCATACACAGATGGACCCTGTACGTTGTCCGAGGAGCAGCCTGGCTGCTTAGCACCAAACTGGTCCCAAAGCATGGAATCCGAGATCACGTGCCTAGTCTAGGCTGGCGTCGATGGAGAGAACGCCCAGCCAGGTGGACCGACACACTGTTGCTGACACAGTGATCAGAGTTTACTCCTGGCTCTACTTCGGACCTTGGGGGAGCCGCTTCCCCAATCAGGACCTCAGTTTTCCCTCTGACAAACGGGAAGATGGATCTTTGTCTCCGTGTCTCTTTGGGGGGGTGGCTAGAGGATAAATGAGATCACGGGCATAAAAGTGCTCTGGCAGGATGACGGGGAGAAGAGAGCAAGGTGGTGACCCCAGAGCCCGGGACCCAGCCGGACCTCCCCAGCCCCCCACCTCCCATCCTTCCTCCTGCCGGCTGGCCTCACCGTGTAGGTCTGTGTTGGAGAAGGTCCAGGGTTCATCGGCATCAAAATGGGTGTCTCCTCCCATGCCCGGCCCGGGGAAGTAGGCATGGGCCAGAAAGCCTCCCACCCCATCGAAGGGGGAGCTGTCACCGTGGAAACCAGAGGCAAAGAGCACCATGATGTCGGCCTCCTTCTGCCGCCGTAGCCGGATATCCTCATAGGGGATCTCCTGGAAGACCAGGGGAGTGGCCTGCTCCCACACTCGGAAGGCCAGCCGTACCGCCTCAAAGGAGTGGTACCAGCCCAGCTTCTCTGTGTAGTTCTGGATGCTAGGGAGGATGGAAAGGGTGGGGAGAAGGGACCCACCACACTGGGATCCTTCTTCCCATAGTCCCAAGGGCAACCCTTCCTACTAGGGGAGTGCTTCCTCTTTCTCCCTGCGGGGGAGCTAGGGGGTCCTGAGGCTCTTGTGGCTGGCGGGGGAACCGAGATGGGCAGACTCGACTCTCCCTCATCTTGGTCCTTTTCTTGTTTTTTTTGGGGGGTGCTCCCCCTTAAGGGGCTCGTCTCCCAGGGCCGAGGGGAGCGCTAAATCAGAGGGTCTTTAAGAGCTACTAGTCTAATGAGGAAACTAGGAGAGAAAGGCTAAAGGAACGGCCCTGAACTCAGAGCCTGCGCCTCGAAATCAGTCTGTTTTGGCCAATCCACTGTGACTCTAATGGACTTGACTCCTGAGCCTCCCGCAACGCTGGGGAGGGAGCAGACGAGCTGGGGTCTGGCCTGGCTACTCTCACATCAGATCTTCTCTTCTCAGGGCTTCTTCTTCATCCCCTGGGACTTGGGGGCCCGGGAAAACGCTTCCACTCCTCCTCTGTCCCCCTGCCTAGCCTGCCATTAGCCCCAGGTCCTCGTCAAGGGCAGCCTGGAACTTCTCGGGAAGGGGAGGGATGAACAGCTGGGAAGCTGATGAGGGAGCCTTTAACTCATTGGGGAGAGCCCCCGCAGGCCCGAGACGGCCCTGGGCTGGGAGAGTACACAGAGATGAGCCTCCCGCAGAGAAGCCGGGCCCCCTTCCCATCCCTGTGGGCTCCCGCGGAGGGGCTGCGGTGGGAATGGCTGGGGGGGAAGTGTGGGAAAGGAAACCTCCCAGACAGGAGGGCCTGGCTAGGGACAGGACACGAGCTCCTGGGGGGCCTCCGCAGGGGGGACACTTCTCACAGGAGGGCCATCTCCCCCTCCCAAGCCAGCGGCCGGGCGGAGGGCCTCTGGCCGGCAAACTACCTGAAGGTCAGGTGATGGCTGTTCCACTTCCTCCCGGTGAGAGCGTAACGTTTCCGCCTCATGTTGGCTTTTACCCGTACCCCAAACTGGTCCGGCACCCCACATCGAGGCCGCTTCATCCACCTGCAGACAACACAACACGCTGGCAGGGCTCCTGAGCAGGGAGGGCTTGATGCTGTTCCCAGGGAGGGGAGATGGGCGGGAGGGAAGGCTGGGACCATCCAGAGACCAACAGGAGGCCAAGAGCTGGTGCCATCTTGGTAAAGGATTCACTGTCCGGAGGGGAGAGGAAGGGAGGGAGGAGAGAGGCGCGGGGTCCCCAGCAGACGGACTTACGCTTTGGTCTCCTCGTCCAGCACGCCGGTGACCGTGATCCCATAGAAGCGCTGCATCTCGGAGATGGCAGACGCCAGGATCTGAGCTGACCTCATGGTGGACATCTGGCGGCTGGGCTGGGGGAGGTAGCCGTAGAAACGCAGCCAGTTCTGGGGGAAGAGAAAGAAGGTGCCGGGACGGGTCAGAACCCGGAAGGGCAATGTCCTGGGTCCAAAAGGCCATCCCTCAGTGACTCCTCCAACCCCCTCTACAGATCTCAGTCTTGGATTCCCTGTGAGTGAAAGATGGGGGTAAAGGGGCACAGCAGGACAAGGGGGCCGACGGGCAGCAGCCACCCAACCCTCGTGGTTCCTGACATACCAAGGGGGGCAAAAGCTTCAATGCTACAAAGTGGGCACCAAAACAAACGCCCTGGCTGGGCAAAAGACGATCCAGAATAAATCATCTGTCCTTTCCTGGGCTCGGTTATTCTGAAATGGCTTAGGGGCTGCAAGGTGGCACAATGGCTAGAGCACCAGGCCTGGAATCAGGAGAATGTGGGTTCCAATGCGGCCTCAGATACTTCCCAGCTGGGTGACCCTGGGCAAGTCACTTAACTCCCATTACCTAGGCCTTACAGCTCTTCTGCCTCGGAACCATTCCAAGAAAAAAGGAGAGGGTTAAAAACCAACCCACCCCAAACTCCATTTCTGAGCAGAAAAGCTCTTTACAATGGCCCCAACAAGTAGTTATTCTAGTCTCCGTTTGGAGAATTCCAGTGATGAGAAACTCACTACCTCCCAGAGTAGTCCATCCCACTCGGGGACCGCTAAAAGGTTGTCAAGGAGGCTCCCCTGACCAGGGCACAATGGCCGCCGCCCCAAAGACCTCCATATGGCCGGCTCCAACCTCAGGGAAGAGTCTGCAGAGCCGGGATGGGGGCAGAGGTCTGGCCCGGCCAGGGACGTCACCTCCGGCTCCCCAGACGCTTCCCTCCCGCAGCCTTTGACACTGGCTGGACCCAAGAGTCCCGAGCCCTGAAGCCCCAGCACGGAAGGGACGCAGAAGGCAGCTCTCCTGAGCTGCGCCGGGGCTGGGGAGGGGGATCCGTGGGGGCGGCTGCTCAGGGCCAGCTGGGTTGGTGAGATCCGCAGAAGCCGGACCTGCAGCCGTCAGCCCTGCCAGGCTTCCGGGTTGGCAAAACGCTTTGAGTGATTTTCACAATTGCTGGGGAGCGATTATGGACCCCCATTTTACAGATGGAGAAACGGAGGCAGATGAGGTGAAGTGACTTAGCCAGGATGGGATTCATTCTAATTCCGAGGCCTGAGTCCATCTCCGGACGGGAGGGGCCGTCCACTGCCTAGCCCGCCGCCTAGCCCTCACTGCTCTTCGGAACCATCCTACAGTAGGGATTCAAGGCGGGAGGCACCCCTTGTTTTAAAAAAAGACATGCCCGAGGCAGGTACTGCGAGCATTGTGTCCATTCTACAGATAAAGAAACGGAGGCTCGGGGAGGATCGCTCCCTCCTTCTCCAGGCTCACACGCACACACACAAGACTGAGGTCCGGAGTGGACGTGAAGCCCACGTCTTCCGGACTCCACTCCAGCCGGCTCACCCGCCACCGGGAAGAAGCCCGGAAGCTACTTATAAAAGGAGGCAGAGGCGGCGGGAGGAGCTGGGAGGCTCCCTCGGGGAGACAATGGCTCATTAGGCATCTCAGGGACCCGGGAAAGCAGGAAGAGGAGCTCCGCCCCAGCCCCAAAGTCCCCGGTGGGGGAGGTGTGAGGGACCCGGAGCAGCGCCCCCCTCCCCTGCAGAGTCGTATTTACATAAATCCAACCCCTCCCGTTAGCGTTCGGTCACCTGCGGGGCAGCGGCTGATTGGAAATGGGGGAGGGGGGGGAAGGGGGAGGGGGAGGAGAAGGAATGGAAGAGAGGATTAAGCCAATTAAGGCCAGGCATTTCCCTCCCCGCTCCTGGGAAAGGAGAGCGCGGAGAGGCTGGGGAGGATGTACATTGAAGGGTAAAACACTTCTACCGCCCCCTCCCAGGTCGCGGGTTCGAATCTCGACTCTCTCTGTCCCAGGTGCCTCCCCCCAAAGGGTCTCTGTTTGTTTGCTTATAAAAGGAAGGGGCTGGAGGGAAATAAGCATTTATTAACCCCCTACTAGGTGCCAGGCCCTGGGTTAGGAGCTTTAAAAAGAAATACGTTCTCATTGGAGGCAGCTGCTATTATGATGATGATTAGTTTTACATAGGCAATGGGGGTTAAGTGACTCGCCCAGGATCACTCAGCTAGGACGTGTCTGAGGTCAAATTTGAACCCAGGACCTCGGGACTCCAGGCCTGGTGCTCTATCCACTGAGCTACCTAGCTACCCCTCTCAAAATACTGATTTTGAGATTTTATGGCACATAAATTTTGATTTATATGCATTTGCTGCCCTATAGGACACGATCCAATTTCAGATGATTTTTGACCATTCCTTTTTCTTCAGAGAGACTTTATTTCCCCAAATATCTATCTTTTTGAATGGGTCTGGCTGTTGCCGCCAAGCGGGGCAGCTTTCAGAGGCTCTGGGCTTCCAGAACTCGGAGAGCCAGAAGGGGTCTTCTAGTCTCAGCCTTTGGTTTCCTGGAAGGTGAGGGGGCAGGCCGGACCCAAGGCCCCTCCGGTGTCAGGCCTGGCTTCTCTCCTCTGGGGCTGGCCAGCATCCCAGCCAGGAGCCGATGGGGTTAAGGAAGGGTCCCAAAGGCAGAGGGGGAGGAGCGGGGGCCAGGGAAAAGGTCAAGTGATAAAACTTCCCTCCTGAGCCAGAGGAAATGGGGTCGTCTCCCCCCTCCGGGCAATTACCCCCAGAGGAGCCGCACTGGCATTAAACTACCAGGAAGCCGGGCCCTCACCTTTTTCAGGAGAGCAGCCGGCGGGGAGGGGGCAGGAAATGGCGGGGCAGGGGCTGATGGGGAAATGAAGGAGGGTGGAACTGAGACACCGAGAAAAAAGCTGATCAATTCTGCTCGGCCCTCCTGGCGGGCTCGGGTGGCCGGATGCCAGGCGCTTATAAATCAGCGGCAGACACGGGGTGTCATCACGTGGCGCCATGCTGGGTTTCTCCTTCCTTCCTGAGGGCCTTTTCAGGAGGATCCTAATGAAGTTTCCTGAGATCATGCAAATGGGCTTCAATGGGAATGGGGAGCCCAGGGGATGGGGTAAATGCCATCCAGGCAGGGGGTCAATCCGGGCCCCCAGCATCGGGCTGGCTGACTCATCTCCTAGAGAGAGAGAGCTGGGCTGCTCGCTGAGGCCCCCAAACCATCTCCCTATTCCCCAGGAGGCAGTTAGAGAAACCAAGATGGCGGCTCCCAACTGAGGTCAGGGGAAGAATTCCCCTCTCTAGGGAGGAGTGGGGGGCACACGAGACCCCCGAAGGACTGTGCCACCCAGGGGAGATGCTTCTCCCTTGTCCTGCTTCTGAATCCAGTGTGGCAGAAAGAATAACAGACTTAGGTGGGGTCAGGATTTCGGGGACTCAGCTAGGCAAGGCCTTGAACTCTCCCCCTCCTGTAAAATGGCCCCAGGGACGGTCTCCTTCCTTCTATTTGTGTCCCCAGGGCTGACACAGTACTTGGCACACAGTAGGTGCTGTTTCATGGCTGTTCCGTCCAACAGGGACCTGGCAGCCTGGACTCTTGGGACGAGAACTGGTTTCCAGCTGTTTGCCGGGCCCCTTCCATCCCCTAAGCCTCAGTTTCCTCAAATGGAAGATGGGGATGACCTTAAGGATAGGGACGGCACTTTGAAGCCCAGCTGCCTCCGCTTACAGACAGGTGAAGGAAGCGTCTCCAGGGCAGGGACTGCTTTTCCCATTTATCCTAAACTCGGGCTGTCTGACCCACTGAAGGGAATGGCCCAGAGTCCTGGGTGGGCAGTTGTCTCCATTCTGCCTGACTCTCCATGACCCCCTCACACAGGTATTAAGGGGGAAGAAACAGAATTTGAACCTGGGTCCTCGGGCTCCCGAGCCTTTCCTAGCTGCCCCATGGAACAGGGACGACTAAAGAAAGCATTTTGTAAATCTTGGAAGGGAAGAGAATTCTACCAAGTGCTGCCGGGGGACCCTGGGCAAGTCACTGGACTCCACTGCCTGGCCCTCACTGCTCTTCTGCCCCGGGACTGAGCCTTCGTATTGATAAAACAGGAGGCGAGGGTTTAAGAAAATGCCACAGGACAGGCAAGAGCCCTCTAGCTGGACCTCAGGAAGCGGCCCGTCCAACGAGGGGGAAGACCCCAAGGCCGAGCTCTGAAGCATGCGCTGCTGGGTCTTGAGAGCTCAATGGCCCTGCCAGACGGAGGCCGGAGCCTAGAGATCTGGGAAAGGAGCCCACTGTGTGCCGTCCCGGGGAGATGGCTGGGAAGGATGGGCTGAACCTGAAAGGCGCTCAGAGTAAGTGAGCCAGAGTAGGCCAAGTTTCAGAAAGGGCCCAATCCCAGCTGGGTTGCACAGCTTTTCTGGCTGGCCCTTGCCCTCCTCTCACTGGGGTCCCTGAAGGCCTCCCAAAGAGGGGCAGGGCTGTGGATTGTCCTTCTCACAATGGCCTATCTTAGGACCTTTGTGGAATGGCTCAGGATCCAGGAGATTGGCCTGGCTGCCAGCTTGGGGCCGACTCTGGGGGCAGAGTGGAGGGGCTGCCTGCTGGGCAGACAGTGGATCTCCGATGGGCCCGTCTGGGAAGCCAGACACCAGGATCGATGATAATCCACTTCTAGGCGGCCCATCTCCCTCCCCCCAGAGCTGGCTGAGCTCACAGCCAAATCCCAGCTTTTCCTGGTTCCTCTGAGACAATGAGAGCTCCAGCAGTGTCCAGACCTTCCCTGGGAGCTCTATCTAGGCCTGGCTGATAAGGACATTCTCCGCCTGGGTCTGCTCCGGCTCAGCTGATCCATCCTGACACACTGGAGGCTTGGGGGTGGGTGGGAGGTCCTTATCTGCATCGCTGTCCCTCTCCTGAGCCACAAAGACCCTTCCTGGGGGGAGGAAGGGTGGGGTTGGGGGATGGGGGCAAGGCTACCCCTTTGAATTCCAGTCCAGAGGGCCTCTGACCACTGGGGCACCATCCCACCTTACCCAGCAGTCTGGCAGTCCAGAGGACAGAGAAACAAAGGAAGACACAGGCCAGCTGGGGTATGAGTGAGAGGAGGAAGCAAGATCAGAGGCAGGAGATGGGGAAGGAACCTGGGTCTGGGGGAGAGGTGCTGACAGCCGTGGGGGGAATGGGGACCTCGGAGTTTGACAAAGGGGACCTGGGCCTCTCCCCTCTGATGCTGTTTATAGACTGTCCACTCAAGCCAAGGTCCAACAGATCAACCCCCAGCAACCGGTTCCCTGGAACTGGAGGTGAACACTTTCCTACACTTGTCCTGACCACAGACTCCACTGAGGAAATAACCAAACAGGCCCTTTGGCCTATGGGCGAGGGCATGGGTGGGGTTGAGCGGAGGTGGCTGTTTGCCCACAGTTTCTGTGCTGGCCATTGGCCAGCGATCAGGAGGGCTCTCCGGCCTGCTCCAGGTTGCCAGCAAAGGGCCGTGGGGCCCATCCTAGGGGCCAGCCTCTTCTGAAACAGACCCTGGCTGGGGTTTACTTTTCATCCACTGGTGGACTCTACCAAGGGAAACTGCAGATCTGAAAGTCACTGCTGGTCCAAGGAGCGATTCCAAGTGTAGACGAGGCAAATCAATCTTGTGGACACAGGACTGAGAACTAAAAGGGACCTTAGAGAGGACTGAATTCGATCCAGCCTTCCCTCTTTTACCCAGGGCCCCCGGGATGAAATGATGAACAAGGGGTCTAAGATAGGGGCAGAAACCACCCTTCAATCTGAAAATTGCCTATTCATGTCCCTTGCCCATTTATCAATTGGGGAATGGCTTGATATTTTTGTACAATTGCTTTAGTTCTTTATATATTTGAGTAATTAGACCTCTGTCAGAGTTTTTTGTTATAAAGCTTTTTTTTCCCAATTTGTTGATTCCCTTCTAATTTTGGTAGCATTGGTTTTGTTTGTACAAAAACCTTTTAATTTAATGTTATCAAAATTATTTATTTTACATTTTGAAATTTTTTCCTAACTCTTGCTTGGTTTTAAATCCTTTCCTTTCCCAGATATCTGACAAGTACAGTAGTCTGTGTTTGCCTAATTTACTTATAGTTTAGAAAGGGAAATCTCAGTGTCTCAGAGCTGGACTCTGGAAGGGACCCAAGAGGCCATCTAGTCCTGGAAAAAGAATCCCTTCTGTTACATGCCCAAAGAGTGGCCATCTCGATTTTCCCTGGGGACCCCCGAGAAGGAACCTCCCACTCTCGGACAGCTCTCATGGTGGCTAAGTATGTGCTCACATCAGACCTAAATCTGTTTCTCGGGACTCTTCCATGCCATCACATCTCATCCTCTCCCCATCTAAATCTTCCCCTCTGCCACGCTCAACACTCCCCAGTTCCATCAACCAATTCCCAGAGGGCAGAACAATACTGTGTATTGGTTCTAAGGCAGAAGAGCAGGTTAGGGCCAGGCAAAGGGGGTTAAGTGGCTTGCCCAGGGTCACACAGCTAGGAACTGCCTGAGAACACCAGTCTCCAGGCCTGGCTCTCTAACCACCGAGCCATCTCACTGGCCGCATGGCCTTTCTTTGACCATTCTGACTGCCTCCTATGGATATTCTCTGTGCTCTGAAGTGAACCCAATACTCCATGCACACGATCATCAAGTCTATGGGCCTGGAGACTCTGATGCTTTGAATACAGCTAGACCTACATCAGCCTTCTTGGCCGCCATTATCACACCGTTGACTCATTCTGAATCCTGTGACTCCAAATCCCAGGCCATTAAAGTACCTTGGCCCCTCCATCTTAGCTATTATCCTGGCTTTGGCTCAGCTCCTGTCCCTCTTCACTTGGCTGTTAGAACTTACTGCCTTTAGGATAGCTTTTATGGTCATTTGACTCATTTTAAGCTCAAATTTTAAGTCCCTAGAGAAGGTAGGTGAAGTAGATAAAACGTCGAGCTCTAATTCTTCATGAGTTCAAATCCAGCCTCAGATACTAACTATGTGACCCTGGGCAAGTCAATTAACTCTGCCTCAATGTCCTCATCTGTAAAATGAGCTGGAGAAGGAAATGACAAACCACGCCAGGATCTCTGCCAAGAAAACCCCAAACGGGGTCATGAAGAGTTGGACAGGACTGAAATGACTCAGCCACAACAATGTAAATGCCTACGCTGGGCAAGGCACAGTGAAAAGATAAGAACGAACTAGCCCTGCTCTCAAGGGCTTTACATTCTCTTGGAGGTGCCACCTAAGTGGAGCTTTGAAGGCTGGCAAAGGTTCCGAGAAGTAAAAGGGACAGAGATAGTATTTGTTTTTTAAACCCTCACCTTCCATCTTAGAATCAATGCTGTGTATTGGTTCCAAGGCAGAAGGGCAGTAAGGGTGGGCAATGGGGGTCAAGTGACTTGCCCAGGGTCACATAGCTAGGAAGTGTCTTGAAGCCAGATTTGAACCCAGGACCTCCTGCCTCTAGGCCTGGCTCTCAATCCACTGAGCTACCCAGCTGCCCCCAGAGAGGATATTCTGAGCAAGCAGGAAGGCTTGTGTGAATGCAGAGTGTGGTAAGGGATGGAGGTTGAGGCTGAGGAATGTGAATGAAATAAGGTTGGGAAGACAAACTGTAGAGGGGTTTTCTTTAGCCAACAGGTCATGGGGAGCAGGACAACAACACAGACCCATCAAGGCTTTAAGATTCTTTTGGGATTGGGGTTCTAAGTGGCTCCGTGCAGACCAGAAGTCCTGGGTTCAAATCTGCCTTCAATATGTCCTAGCTGTGTGAACCCCTATTGCCTCGTCCTTCCTGTTCTTCTCCCTTAGAACCAACACACCATATTGATTCCAAAATGGAAGATAAAGGTTTAAAAAAAGATTTTTTTGGGGGGGAAGATATGAAGAGAAGAAGGGAGATAAAAGAAAGGGAAACGTCAATTAGAAGGTTATTATACCAAGGAGGCAAGAGATGCTCTAAGGTGGTCGGTCCAGTGGTGGGTGGAAGGAACCTTGTAGAGGGAGAACTGACCAAAGGCGGCCACTGATTAGAGCTGGAGGGGAAATAAGAAGAAGCCAGAGCGGCCGTCAAGGTGACCAGGAAGACGATGGTGCCTCAACCACAGAGTTCAGAGGAAAGTTGGGTTTGGGAGTGAAATAGTTCATTCCATCTCAGATATGTTTGAGATGCCAACGGGACACGCAGGAGGAAAGTATGTGACACAGAAGAAGTGGAGATCAGGAAAGAGATGAGGGCTGCAGAGTTAGATCTAGGTGCTATTTGCATAGAGATGACACATAAAGCTAAAGAACAGATGTGATTACCAAGGGAGAGAGTATCATAATATCCAGAATTTATTATAGCGCCTGCGATATGTCGGCATTTGCTATGCACATAATAAATATTATCTCATTCGATCCAACAATTCTGGAAGGGAGGAGCCATTGTATCTCCCATTTTACAGCTGAGGAAACTCCAGGAAACAGAGGTTAAGTGACTTGCCTAGAATCATACAGATTGTAAATGCCTGAGCTGGGATTTGAACTCGGGTCTTCTTGACTAGTTCCTGCACCACCTGGCTGCCTCAAGCACAGAGCCCAGAATCTCTTCCCAAGAGAGATGCATGTTCATCACGTAGGGGACAACCGATGACCAGCCAAGGAGACAGGAAGGAGCAGTCAGACAGTGGAAAGCTAACGAGGCAAACGCACAGTCACATTGAGGAGGAAGGAGTGACCGACAAACAGCGTCACCAGCTGCACAAAGGTCGAAGCCCTCAATCCCGGACAGGCCTTCAGCCAAAGGGAAACTGATCGCCAAAATGGGTGCCCACCCAATGGGTAACGACTGAACAAATGGGACCCACGACTAAAATGGGACCTCGCGGCACTGTGAGGGAGAAGGAACAGGAAGCACCAAAAAAGTGTAGGAAGACTTTATGAACTGATACAAAGTAAAGTGAGAACCGGGAAAAGAATTTAGACAAGGACTGTAACAATGTAAATGGAAATAATCAAATCTCAAAGCTGCTAAAGATTTAAGGGAAGCGAGAAAGCTCTCTCTCTTCTGTGGCTAGGAGACCCAGATACTATGGATATGAAATAACACAAGGAACATTGACCTTGGTTTTGGGGTTGGTTTGTTTTGATGAACTTTTTTCTTTATAGAGATGGTTGTCTGGGAGAAGAAAGTTAAAAACTGTGAAAAGTAGGTGATGTTAAAAAAAATCATTAAAAAAAAAACAACTTTCTGCCTTAAAATTAATCTTATGTATTGGTTCCAAGGCAGAGGAACGATAAGGGCTAGGCAGTGGAGGTTAAGTGACTTGCCCAGGGTCACACAGCTAGGAAGTATCTACCCAGGACCACCTCCCAGTCTCCAGGACTGTCTACGATCTTTTGGAGACCCTCTTCCTCCTGGACTTCTCTGTTGCATATGACACAGCTAACAACTTTCTCCTGCAATAAACTCTCTCCTCTGGGCTTCAGGGATGCCACTCTCTCTCGGTTCTCCTACCGGTCTAACTGCACCTCCTCAGTCTCCTTTGCCGAGTCATTTATCCATAGCACATGGATTAAACTGTGGCTCTAACCCCAGGGCTCAGTCCTAGTCAGCACTCATTGGTTTAATTGCGGTTGCTCTCCAGATGACTCACAGAGCTTTGTGTCCAGCCTCTTTCTCCCCTGAGTTCTGGCTCTCTACCACTAATTGCCAATCGGCCATTCCAAAGTCCAGGTCTCGAAGCCACCAACCTGTCCAAAGCTGAGCTCGTGATCTTTCCCTGCAAACTCTCCCCTCAAGGACACAACCTTCTCCTGGTGTCGCAGGTTTATTCTCAGCATCCTCCTCGGTTACTTACTCTCCTCCATACCACATACGGAATCCGTTTCTACCTCCATCATCTCTCTCACACATTTCTACTCCTTTGCACTCCCATAGCAACTATCTTAGACCTTCATCACCTCTTTCCTAGAGGAGTGCAATGGCTTCCCAACTGGCCTTTCCACATCAATTCTCTCAATATGAATCCATCCTCCACGCAGCTGTCAAAATGATTTTTCTCAAGCACAAATCTGATGATGTCACTCCCCTCCTCAGACTCCTTTGGCTCCCTATTGCCTCTAGGATAAAACATAAACTCTTTTGTTTGGTCTCGAAAATTCTTCCCAATCTGGCCCCACCAATCTTTCTAGTGACTCCTGTTATTCCTCTTCCCAAATTCCGGGATGCTCACACTGGCTCTCTCCATTCCTCACACCTGTCGCTCCAATCTCCCATCTCCGTGTCTTTGCACAGGCCATTCCCCAAGGCTGGAATGGGCTTCTCTTCTGTCTCATGCCTCAGAGAATGCTTCCTTTCCTTTGAGATACAGTGCTGGGGGTGCGTGTCTTCTCAGACCGACGGTAAGCTCTAGGAGAAAAGGGATCGTTTCATTCTTTGTGCTTGTATCCCTGGCTCCCAGCCCGGCATCTGACACATTGCTGTTGTTTAGTCGTCTGACTCTTCATGACCCCAAGCACCATACTGTCCAGGGGGTTTTCTTGGCAAAGATACTGGACTGGTTTACCATTTCCTTCTCCAGTGGATTAAGGCAAACAGAGGTTAAGGGACTTGCCCAGAGTTATCCAACTAGTATGTGTGCGAGGCTGGATTTGAACTTAGGTTTACCTGACTCCAAGCCTAGCACTCTACCCACTGAGCCACCTAGCCACCTATTTAAATGCTTGGTGATGGGGGGCAGCTGGGTGGCCCAGTGGATGGAGAGCCAAGCCCAGAGATGAGAGGCCCTGGGTTCAAATCTGACCTCAGACACTTCCTAGCTGTGTGACCCTGGGAGAGTCACTTTATCCCCATTGCCTAGCCCTTACCACTCTTCTGCCTTAGAACCAATACCCAGTATTGAGTCTAAGATAGAAGGCAAGGTTTTTAAAAAATAAAAAAAATGAAAAAAGATAGATGCTTGGTGATGGAATAACAGTTCTACCTCATCAACTACATGTCACAGTCTGAGCAATCTGGATGGAGCACATCCAAAAACAACCCGTAGCTACCAGCTACCTCTCAGATAGCCCAACCAATTGGGGCTCATTATCTTCCTGACTAAACCTGCATCTTCCCTAAACTTTCTATTAAGGGCTCCATTTTCATTCATTCATTCATTCATTCATTCATTCATTCATTCATTCATTCATATTCTCTCTCTCTCTCTCTCTCTTCTCTCTCCCTCTGTCACCCTCTCTCCTTTTTCCATCTTCTCTCCGTCTATCTATGTCTCTCTCTCTGTGTGTGTGTGTGTGTGTCTGTCTGTCTGTCTGTCTGTCTGTCTCTCTTTCCCCCTCCCCTTCTCTTCCCTTCTGTCTTAGAATCAGTTCTATGGATCGGTTCCAAGGCAGAAGAGCAGTAAGGGCTAGGCAATGGGGGTTAAGTGACTTGCTCAGGGTCACACAGCTGGGAAGTGTCTGAGGCCAGATTTGAACCCAGGACCTCTGATTTCTAGGCTTCTCTCTCTATCCACTGAGCCATCTAGCTTCTCCCAGGGCCCTATTGTCTTTCAAGTCGATCACATTTCATGATCTTGGTTCTTGGCCATCACATCCAATTCGACACTTGATCTTAGCCAAAAGGCCAAGAAGCGATCATCACATCCAATTCTTGACGTGTCTTGTCAATTCTCCCTGTATAACATCTCTTATTTGTCCCCTTCTCTCCAGTCATGAAGAAGACCCCACTCTAGGTCACCTCTTGCCAGACTTCATTGGAAATAGCTTCTAACTGGTTTCTGTTTCTAGCTTCTTCCTTTTCCTAGTCAAACTCCGCATATTTCTCAAAGAAATAATCTTAACAAAGAAGCTGTCACTCTTCTGCTCAGGCACCTTCCATGGTTCTCCACTCCCCTTAGCCTGGCATTTAATCTGGCTCCTGATTGGACCCATGTTCCTCTTCTGAAGCCTATCTGCTGACTGAAGTCCTTCCTTGCACTTGATGCTCCTTCCAGCAAGGCTGCATAAGGTCACTGATGGCCTGAAGGGAAGCTCCGATGCCTATTTTTATTTCCAAATTTTGGATGGACCAGCAGATAATAGTCTTTAAAAAACAAGCCCAAATCCCTCACCTTCCTTCTTAGAGCAATACTGTGTACTGGTTCTAAGGGAGAAGAGCGATAAGGGCTGGGCAATGGGGGTGAAGTGACTTGCCCAGGATCACACAGCTGGGAAGTGACTGAGGCCACATTTGAACCCAGGATTTCCCATCTCTAGGCCTGGCTCTCGATCTACTGAGCCCCTTAGCCGCTCCTCAGCTGGTAAATTCTTAGCCCAGCTTTAGACTGAACAGCGTCTGAGGCAGGAGCATGAATCCTAGGACGGTAACTGTAGGAGAATTTAAAAGTAGTTCTACCTTGGGCTCCAAAGCCGAGATGAAGTTTCCATGGGGATCACACATCAGGAGCTCTGAATAAACTCAGCATTCGAACCCAGGTCTGCTGCAGAATACTCATCGTTTGCTCTTTGGTGCAGAAAGCTTCAAATTTCTTTATGGATATTAATAAGTATGAGGTTCCTTCTAGGTTCTGGATACCATCTGAGGCCCTGGGAGTACCCCAAAGCCAGTGATCCAGCCTTTGCCCCCAAGAAGTCTACCATCAGCGAGTTGGATAGAGTACTGCGCCTTAGAGTCGGGAGGACTCCTCTTCCTGAGCTCAAATTTGGCTTCAGACACTTCCTAGCTGGGTGACCCTAGACAGGTCATTTCACTTGGTCTCCACCTCTGACAAATAAGCTGGAGAAGGAAATGGTAAATCGCTCCACTCTCCTTGCCAGGAAAACTCCAGAAGGGATCTCAAAGAGTAGGACACAGCTGAACGAGCACTTGGTCACGGCTGCCCGTGGGCCATCCTCCCATTCAGTCCGAGGCCTCCTTTTTGAATCTGAACTGGAAACCTGAAGAGAGGGGCAGATGATCGCCTGCTGGGTCTCCACCGGCCCACTGTTTTAATCCATTTCTACCCCAGGAGCCTGCAGCAGGAGGAGGATGCTAAATGGCCCCCAAAAGTTGAGCTGCCAGGCCAGAGCGATGAATGACCATCTGTTGGTGGTTTGTCTTGGAGCCTTCTTTGGGCCAGCAGCCACTGATGGGGGGCCCCAAATGACAGCCCGTGACACAGCTCAGCTGTGCCGGAGGCAGATACCCAAGGAATATGATCGGAGGATTCACGGCGAGAAGGGTCCTGGGAGACCATCTAATCCGCTCTTCTCATTTTACACAGGAGGAAACCGAGGCCTGGGAAGCTTAAGGGACTTGTCCAAAGCAGGACAGGTCGTCCCAGAGCTGCAATTTTAAACCTAGACAGTTTGACTCCAAATCCAGTGGGTCCCCCCCACGTCTACTATTCCAGGCAGTTGTGCGGTGGGAGCCACAAGCAAATGGGGGAAAGAGAGCATGAAGGATCCTGGGCTTCATAGCAGTGGCTAAACGTTTATTTATTTATTTATCTTAAAACCCTTCCATCTTAGAACCCGTACTGTGGATTGGTTCTGAGGCAGAAGAGCAGCAAGGGCTAGGCAATGGGGGGTGTTATGTGACTTGCCCAGGGTGGCCCAGCTAGGACGTGTCTGAGGCCAGATTTGAATTCAGGACCTCCCACTCTAGGTCTGGCTCTCTATCCACTGGCCACCCAGCTGCCCCCTCGATAAACATTTATGAAGTGCCTCCTAAGTCCCTGGCGCCATGCTGTGGGTTAAGATCGGCACGGCAGGGTCAGCTTCAGAACAGCAGCTCTCCCATTCCCTCCCTGCATTTTCCACTGGTGTTGGGGAGCGAGCCTTGCCCCACTAGCACGTTTCCAAATCCGCCGCACTCTGTTTACCTCCTGGCTTCGGAGGAAAACCTGCAGGCACTGGCTTTCCTCTCCAAGGTTTATCTGCGAGAATCCTGGGAGCTCCCCTCCCTCCTTGGAGCACCCTCACGGCACCTCGGTGGGGAGGGGAACGAGAAGCGAGAAGGGCCACGAGCGGCTTCCAAGGAGCTGGGTCAAGGCCTAGATGGGCTGACCTTTGCCAGATGCGCTAAGATCAAGTATCCTGTAACTGGGTCTGTCCCACCGGGCCACCCGTGGCCTGTCGGGGGCGTCCGGCTCGTTCCTGTCCGGCTGCTTTCCTTAGCCATCTCGAGTCCTCTTTGTCCGGCGCCTTTTAAGAAGCCGGGCATGTGCTTGGAGGCACGGCTGCAATTTGCAGCCAGAAACAGAAGGAAAACAAACAGACCCTGCCCCGTTGCTTGGTGGTGTTATCCAGTTTCAAAGGTTGCTCAGGCTCCCAAAGCTCCCTCGGTGAGTCATCGAAAGGCGGCCAGGTGTGTTCACGCTTCGGCTAGCTTGGCTCTCCACCCAGAGACACGGAGCCGGGGTCACCTGGCTCAGGGCGGTGGGCTCTAGTCGGCTTGGGGACAGCCAAACGAGTGGTCCTCTCTCCCCCTCTGGGGGGTGGAGGGCGCAGAAGGAAATATTTAGTTTAGCCAAAAAGAAAAAAAAAAACCCAAAAGCAAACATGAGAAGCTTAAGTCACTCCCAGAGGCCTCAGCCAAAAAGGAAAATGAGCTGCCTGGACCGAAGCCCTGGAAGCGAAGGGCCAGCATCGATGACCAGCTGCCCTTTCCCCCAGGCCCTTGGTCTAGGCTCAACATCTGACCCACGGAGAGCCACGCTTCTATTGCTTAGGGATCCCTGGATCTGGGTGCGGTCACCGGTGGTGGGCTAATAGAGTAGGATATGGTTTGCAAAGCTCTTTAGAGGTATTATCTCATTAGTTCCTTACAACCACCCTGGGAGAGAGATGCTATATTTCTCCCATTTTTCAGGTGAGGAAACTGATGCTCAGATGGCTAAATGAGTTGCCCCAAACCATACAGAAAGTTATGAGGCAGGATTTGAACGGAGGTCTTCTGCCTTCTTCCTAGTTACCCCAAAGCTCCCTTCTTAGCAATCTGTGAAACTCCTGTGGTTTAGGTCTCCCTTCTTCTTGTTCAGTCAAGCTTGTGTATTTAATTATTTCCTCTGGGGAGGGGAAGGAGGGGCGGCAGTATCAGCTCAACAGAGGAGGCATCGCATCTTCAGGAGTCCTTTGGGAGAGGAACCAGAGCCTCCCTCTTGAGGAGGTTGGGAAGATGGACAGAAAAGATCGCATTCTGGGGAGCAGGTGAGGGATGAAGGGAGTCTTGTTCCATAAAGCTCCAGGAATGTGAATCTTCCCTAGCTGAGATCATGGAAATCCCATGGTTTCGGCTTTCCTCTGGACTAGCCCGATGCCTAGAAGGAAGGGTCCATCTGTCCCACGATCCCCTCTTTGGTAGAGGCACGGTAGGATGTCATATGGGAAGACAGGGTTATCTTTCTTGTTCACCATCTTTGTCAAAGGCTTTATGTTTTTCATCCCGAGTCTTGGGTTAGTGGATTGTCGAGGGCTACAGTTGCCTTTTTGACCCAGATTCAGTGTAGTGGATGATGGGATTTTAGAGCAGCCAGGGACCCCAGGCCACCCCCTCCCGTCCAATCTCTTCATTTTTTGGATAAGGCTAACATGTTCCTTAATGACAGACGGATATTAAATGGTAGCATCACGAAACAGAACGGAGAGCAGAAATGGTCTCATTCTCTTTATTTGCATGCCCAGCACATAGGACAGGACGTGTTTGTTGACTGCATCCAAGTGTAATGTGGTTGCTATGGCACCCGTCTATCCTGTCACTTTTTAGGGTATCCTAGTGGCTGTGCCCAGGGCAGGCTCAATCAATAACTGTTGACTAAACTTAGAAACTGAGCTTGAAGTTCCAGCTCCTGAACCAAGGCTCTCTCCTCTCAGAGGTCCTGGGCTCTGGGCAAGAAAGGGGACCATCAGCTGCCCATTCTTTTCTCTTTTCATGGTAATTCGGGACTGGAGAAAGGAAGGGAATACCAAAGATTGTCATCTAGAGGTCAGAAGAGGGAAACAGCAGGCTTTGAGGACGCCTCCTATCTCAGTGAATTAGGGAGGCAATCAGCTGTAAAATATAATGCTGATGCCAACGAGTTGGTCAGCAGCCACTTGTGAATGCAGACTATGTGCCAGGCATCGTGCCAAGGGTTGGGGGTCCAAAGAAAGGCAAAAGCATGGGATCATGGTAGCTAGGTGGCTCAGTGGATTTGTAAGTCAAGAAGATTCAAATTCAAATCCAGCTCAACTACTTCTGAGCTGTGTAACTCATAGTAAGTCGTTTCACCTCTGTTTGCCTCAGTTTCCTCATCTGTAAAATGGAGATAATAACAGGATCTACCTCCCAAGGTTGTTTTTTTTTTTTAATTTTTTTAAACCCTTAACTTCTGTGTATTGGCTTCTAGGTGGAAGAATGGTAAGGGTGGGCAATGGGGGTCAAGTGACTTGCCCAGGGTCACCCAGCTGGGAAATGTCAGAGGCCAGATTTGAACCTAGGACCTCCCGTCTCTAGGCCTAACTCTCAATCCACTGAGCTACCCAGCTGCCCCTACCTCCCAAGGTTGTTGTGAGGATCCAAAGAGATCATATTTTTCTCTCTTCAGACACTTCTAGCTGTGTGACCCTGAGCAAGTCACTTCACCTCTGTTTGCCTCAGTTTCCTCCTCTTTAAAATGGAGATAACAGCCTCTACCTCCCAAGGCTGTTGTGAGGATCCAACAGCACAATACTTTTGTAAAGCCCTGAGCATACAGTAGATACTCAATAAATGTTTGTTTTTTTCCTTTCCCTACCTCTGAAGAGCTCACATTCTAGTGGGGAGACAACACATAAAAAATAAGTATTTCTACAGAGTAAGTGGAAGGTAATCTCAGAGGGAAAGGAAGGCATTAGCCACTGGGGGTGGGATTAGGGGGCTGAGAGAAAGGAAAAGGAAGGTAGGGTTTCAGTTGAGCCTGGGAGGGAGTCAGGGGTGAGGGAGAAGGGTGTTCAAGGCATGGAAGGCTGCCAGGACAAAGGCAAAAGGCAGGAAATGGAGGGTCCAGGATGAGGAACAAGGCTGGCGTTGATGGACCGCGGAGGGGCGGAGGGGTTCCGAGGGTGAGGGGCTCTCAGAGTCCAAAGGAGGAGTTTCCATTTGATCCTGGAGGTCACTGGGAGCCGGGGGAGCTTCTGGAGTTGGGAGATGGCTGATGAGGGGGGCATCCCTCTGACCACTGAACAGAAGATGGGTTAGAAGGAGAAGACCTGAGCTGGGGAGGGAGACCAGTTAGAAGCCATGACAGAAGGCTGGAACTAGGGGGGCAACTGTGAGACTGGTCCAAAGGAGCCTTTAATAATAAGGAAAATGATGCAATTCGGATCTCATTTGACCTCGCTGCTGCCCTCGGAAATAGGTGCTATTATTTGTCCCTATTTTACAGATGGGGAAAATGAGACATGTAGAGGTTGTGTGACTCGCCCAGGATCATGCAGCCAGTAAGTGTCTGAAGGCGGATTTGAACTCGGATCTTCCCTGACTCGAGCTCTATCCACTGTACCACCAAGCTGCCTACATAGGACCAGATCACGCCATCTTAGTGTCTCGTTTCCCCAGTGAGGCTGTAAGTTCTAGGTGGGCAGACTCTGCTAGGATCATCTCCACAGTGCCCGGCAGTGTCTGGGGCCGTCCTAGCTGCTCCCAGATGTAGAGAAGGAGGCCCAGGGAGCTCAAGGTGACCCGGGTGGAAGGGGTGAACCCCAGGGCCCCCACACTCCGAAGCCGGCACCCTCTCGGCGAGGCTCGGGCCCCGAGTAGAGAGAGCGTCCGTTCTAGGAGGCTTGCCTTGCCGGCTCTTAGTCCAGCAGCCTCTTAGCATGAGCCAGGCCTCCCTTTCAGCCCTGTCCAGAGCTTGGACTTCCATGACTACACACACACACAGAGTACCCAGTGGGGCGCCGAATCCTCCCCTCCCACCCCCCAAGCCTCAGCTGGCTCCCTGGTGTAACCGGAGCTGAGGAGGAATTCCCTGCCCTTCCCCAGAGGAGTTTATTAAAATAGGTCAGGAACCAGCTGGCTTCGATCGGAAAAATCTCTGGGGCGGCAGAGAATGGGGCTAAGGGGAGCTGTGGGCAGCCAGGCAGCAGAGAGAATGAAGGGAGCGCCCAGAAGGAGGCTGAAAATAGAAGCAGTTCCCAGGCCCCCCACACTGGGCTGCTCTCCAGAGACCTAGCTCAAGGGTATCAATGGGCCGAGGCTTGTCAGAACGCAGGGAAGTCCCCACCACATCTGCCCTCCTGGCCTGTGGCTGCTGAGCCCCAGACCCACGGCCCCAGAAGTGGGCCTACACGGCCCGCCGGCTCCAGGCCGGCTCCTCACTGCCCGATGCACCAGAAAGATGGAAAGAAACCCTGGAGTCCGTCTAAGAGGCCCAGTCTGGACAGTCACCGAATGCCGTCCCGATGCCTCCCTATTTTTTGACTCTCGGGCTCTTTCGGACTCTTGGGGCCCCCCCCCCCAAGCTTGCTCAGTGCTAAGGGGCTGGGGGTGATCTGGACAGGGACTATGTTGTTTTCTTTCTCTGTTCTTGTTTTAGGCAGAAGGAAAGGAAGAAGCTTGGGAGGGCTGGAGAGAGGGCCCTACGCCGGAGGAGGATTCAGGCAGGTCCTTGGGGAGCAGCTTGGGCCTTCCTACTCCTAAGGAGAGCCCTACATGGAGTTCTGTCCCCCTGTGCCTAGCCCCAGCACCCTCTGGGCCCTCACTGCCCCTGGACCACAGGGATACGCTCAGAGCTCACACATTTCCACATTGTCCACTGCCAAAATAGTCTAAAGCCAGGTAGGATTCCTCCTCCCCTCCTTAACAGCCTGCCCTGCTTAGCTTGGTTAGAAGACCTTACTCTGGCATTCAAGGGCCTCCAACGCCTACTCCAGGCAGGAAATTAAGGGAGGAACAGGGGGAGACAACAAATGAAAGACAATCCCTGTTTTCAAAGAGTTTACATGTTGGAGGGGGCAGGGCAGGAAGAGAGATTGGACATGAAAACAAGTAAGTAACTGCAACTCGAGGAAAAAGAGAGCACGGACGACTCAGGGGGAATCGAACAGAAGAGGGGGGCACCGGCACCTGAGATAAACCTAGAAGGCGACAGGCAATGGTTTAAAAAGAAAAAAAGAGCGGATTCCAAACACAGGGAACAGCCTGTGCAAAGACCTGGAGTCCGGAGATGACATCCCTAAGCAGAAGAAACAGCAGTTAAGCAGGGTGGCTAGAACGGAGCCTTCCGGGCAGATAAGAAAGAGCCCATCTGGCCGGACTCATTTCAGTGTTCCTTTTATGGCACTCCTAGTTTCCGGCCAAACCGGGTCATTTGGTCTGACCCCTTTCCCACCTCTGGGCTTTGGCATCCACTGGAGCTGACACTCCCTCCCTTCACATCTCTGCTTGTGGAAACCTTCCTCTTCCTTCAAGGCCCAACTTGGGCAGCCCTGGAGAGCAGGGACAGACCCCACCTCCTGGATCTCCCCTGAATCTCTCTTCAGCTTCCCGGAGGCATTTCTCATCCCTGCTGGTCTTTTCATTACTTTATGGCTCCCCCCACCCCACCCCACCCCGCTGGCAGAATGTGCTCGGGTGCCTCCTCTTCCAATGGCTTTTCCAGAGCTCTGCCCACATTTCCTCTAGTCCCTGTGAATGGGGACTGTTCTCCAGCCCCCTGGGATGCACCCTCCGGAGGGAGGGAGGGAGTGGGCACTCGGTGCTCCTCCTGGATTGAGGATGCCACAATTTGCAGGTTATCTGTTCCTAAGCTTCCTCCTTGGTCCCAAAGGCAGCGGTTTGGGCCCTTCGCTATGCCACCCTGGCCGCAGAAGCCTGCAGGATCTTGGGCATTTCCTTGGGCACCTGTGCTACCAGCTTTCAGGGCCCTGGCTTCCTTCCACCTGGGGCCAGTGCCTGGCTTCCTTTAGGCTCTGGGAGATCTTGGCCATCTCTCTGGCTGTTCCCTGGGAACTCCAGTGCCTTGCCCTGTACTAAGGAGGGAGGGCCTTTGCAGACTCACTCCAACAGCCGCAGGCCTAGCCCTAGCTCCGATGCCAGCCAGCCAGCCAGCCACTGCCCAGGAGCCCCCCTAGCCTGCTCCTAAGTCACGGGGGCTGAGCCTGGCCCTCCCCCTGGGCAGTTCAGACCCAGGGCAAAGACTCCCGGGTTGGGCAGCTTCACCGGTAAGGCTACCCGAAGGTTAGCTCCCTTGGTGCCCAGCTTGGAAGAGTTAATCCCCGAGGGCAGGATGGTCCAGAGACAGGCAGGGAAGGGCTGAGATTTCTTTCAGCCCATTCCCTTCAAGCAGATCCTGCTGGTTCGGCCAGGGTGGGCACCGGCGCAGGGGTCCAGCCGCAACCCAGGGAAAGCTGTGAGCCCTAGGGAGGGGGCAGTCTCCCCACCCGATCAGTCCAGTCCAAACATTTATTAGATGAGGAAGGAATGGGGGAGGGGGGAGGCAGGATGCAAACTTTGGCTAAGAAGACAATCAAAGCGAAGGAAGGAGGAAACGGGGAGGGGGGGGTTGGGGGGCCGGAGGGCCTAGTGCCCCCCACCCCCCGCAGCCGCCCAGGGGATCGTGCTTACTGACCTCGGCGTTGACTTCGCTGTCTCCGGCCACCCCGCTGCAGCCCAGGGGGCCCAGCCACACGAACAGCAGCAGCAGCAGCTCCCCGGTGCCCAGGAGGGTCCCGGCCCAGCCCGGTCTCCGGGGCTCGCCCCGCCCGGCCCCGCCGCCACCGCTCATGCCCGCGGCGCTAGCTGGCCTGGGCTGCCCGGGCTCGAGGTGCCCTCACGGGGAGCTCCGAAACTTGGAGCGAGACGCTCGGGGGCCGAGCCCACCCCTCCACTCCTCCTCTCTGTTCCCTTCCCCCGGGGAGCGTCTCGGGCGCCCCCGGGCAAGTTCCCCCGGCTCCGCGCAGAGAGTCCTGTGGAGGGCACGGCGAGGGGGCGAGCCCGACGGCAGGCCAGGTGCGGGCGGGCGGCGCTCGGGGCTCCTTCCCCACTGGACGCCGCCTTTGTCTCGGGTTCAGCCTCGGGGCTGCCCGGGGCCGCTGTGCTCCCCAGGGCTCCGCGCCGCGCGCCTGCGGCTGCTGTCCATGCCCCGGGCCGGCGAGGCGGAGGCGTGCGCTCCCGGAGCCCCGCGGAGGCGGCACGCACGCCCCCTCCCCGTGCCCGGGGCACCTTGCTCCCCGCGCAGGGGTCTGCGGGAAGGGAATGAGCCGAGGGGGCCCCCCACGGCGTGCGGCGGGGCGGGGCGGGGGAGGGCAGGGGAGCCCGAGCCCAGCGAGCGCCGCTCGTCCTTGGGGCCGGATCGGCGCAGCTCTAAGCCAGCTCCGGCGCTCGGGGCCCGCTCCCCACCCCCTCCCTCTCCTCCTCCTCCTCCTCCTCTCCTCCGCGCCTCTTAAAGGGGCCGTGCGCCGGCCGGCCCGCCCGAGGGGCTGCGGGGAGGGGGCGGTCGCCCCGGCCTGGAAGGCTGCACCCGGAGCTGCCGCGACCCCGCGCCTGGGGCCTCCCCAAAGCAGGTGTAAGGCGGGAGCCCGCTCTCCTCCGGCCACTCGGCAGAACTCTCTACCAAGTTTCCTCGGGAGACCTGGGGGAGGGGTGGGCGCGAGGGATTTATTTTGACCCCGATCCCCGGGGAGCCGGGAAAGAGAGCGAGAGAGAGGCGGGGCTTCAACACGAAACTAACGAGATCCTCCCTCCCTCCTCAACTCTCCCCTCCCCGCCCCTTTCGGTCCGCCGGGACTTTCGGTGGGGTTGGGGCAGAAGGAGACTAAGGTATGGGTGGGTTAAAAATAAAATCCTTGACCTTTGCTGCCCTTAAAAGTGAGCCATAGTAATGCCAGGCGGGTTGCCTTTGTATGTAACGAAAAGGAGGCGGACTGAGATGAAACGACAGGGTAGGGAAAACGACTGAGGCAGGGAAGCGTCTGAGATTGTATTTGAACCGAGGGCTGTGAGTTCAGGTGCGGCGCTGTCTCCATTGCGCCCCCTAGCACTCATGGGAGGAAGGAAAGACAAAAACAAAAGAAAAGCA
Organism: Gracilinanus agilis; assembly: GCF_016433145.1. Taxonomy (NCBI): domain Eukaryota; kingdom Metazoa; phylum Chordata; class Mammalia; order Didelphimorphia; family Didelphidae; genus Gracilinanus; species Gracilinanus agilis. The sequence goes on along the minus strand of NC_058131.1, from coordinate 40,184,798 downwards.
AGAAGAGGGAAAGAAGGAAAGGCAAGGCAGGAGGAATATCCATTCACACGTTTCTCCATCCATCCATCCATCCATCCATCCATCCATCCATCCATCCATCCATCCATCCATCCATCCATCCATCCCTCCATCCCTCCATCCCTCCACTTTACTCGGGCAGGAGTTCTGAATGACATCCTGGCTTTACAAATCAGCGGCTGCCGCCCCACATCATCCCTGCAGGGGCTCTCTTGGCAAAGGGGGGAAGGGGGGCTCAAAGCAATCGCAGCCAATTAGAAACCCAGCCCTGAGCAGATAAAGGGGAAAGAGCTCCCCAGCGCCCCCGCCCCTTCCCCAGAAGGGTTTGACAATGTACAGAGACTTTTACTGTCTTCCTCTATCTTGCCGGCTACTAACTTGGCAGAAGAGTGTGACCTTTTTTATCAGGCGTCACTTTCCACAAGGCACCCTTTGCTGCCCTCAGAGCCGCATTCCTCTTTAATGTGGCAGCCCCTCTTCTCCCCCAGCAGGACCCACTTGCCTAAAACTGGAGCTGACCGGGATCTGGGGAATCCTGTTTTCCCCTCCTTGGAATAGGTCAAGAGAAGAAAAAGATCCCAGAGCAGGGTGGCAGACATCCTGCCTGTGCCCTCCCAAGGTAACAGAAGCAGACCCATTCTACTCCTATGGGGCCTCTCATGCAGAAGGCGAAATGACCGAGTGGTTATCTCTGATTTCTTTGAGCTCAGCCCTTTGGTCATCTAGCTTTCCAAGCCCTAGTCCTTCCTTTCAGTGTTTTGGAATTGGCGTAGAGGCCGTCAGAAATGGGCCATTTCTGTTTCCAGGCTTGACTGAAATATGTTTTAATCTTTAACAATAACATTTATTCAAAATCCACCACATTGACAAAAATATTTGGCTTGAAGGAAACTGTTCATTTATACTGCTGAAGAGGGGCCCTGAATATCATAAACAGTGTACCTCGGGACCTTCAGTCCAGAGAGTTTGCAAAGTGCTTATTTATGGTGGAATTCTCCCTTAGGGTTAATTCTACTCCGGATGACTTTTATGCTCTGTGATGGAGCATTTCTCAACAGGCCAATCATTGCCAAACACCCAGATTCCCACCCTGGCCAGTCTCTGGAGGGCCTAGGGAGTGGGAGCACCTAGACATAGATGTATCAGTGGAGGCCGGTTTCACTCAACTTAAACAAATATTTCTCAGATGGCTGACAATGAACAGGGAAATGCCAGAGCAGAATTTCTGTAGTGTTCCTAGGCAGAGGAGATTGCAAAATATGAGCAACTCATCCCCAAAGTAGAGGAGAAAGGGTGCTCATTCTTGGGCTCAGGGATCCGAGTTCAAATCCCAATTCTAACATAACCTGGGTGATCTTGGCCAAATCACTTGACCTCCCTGGGCCTCAGTTTCCTCATCTGTAAAATAAGGGGTTGGACTAGTTGAACTCTAAGGTCCCCTTTGGTTCTAACTCTATGATACTATTTTTTCAAGGATTCTGTAATCTTGTTTCGGGGAAACAGAACAAGACACTTGGGCAGTATAAACATTTAGCAAACATTGCCAGGCAGTCAGTAACAAAGGGAGTGATTTCTGCGGGTTGCTGTCACGGGAAGCACTAAAGATCACTTGTGTTTTCCAAAAGGCACCCTATGAAGGAACACAGACAGACAAATATGTTTGCCCAGGTCTCTCCAGCTCTGAATTCTGTGATCGGTGGGTGGGACTGGGTGCAGGGAAAAGCCTGTCTGTCTCACTATGCCTTCCTGTAAAGGTGGCTCCCCACATGGTCTCACACATCTGTGGGATTGCTATCTTGCTTTTTGGGACAGGAAGAAGATCCAGGTGGCTATTCAGATCACTGGGGCAGGAGCTGGTGAACAAATTCTTAGGCCAGGTACTTGAGAAATGAATATGCATGGTGAGATGAGAGGGTCACTGGAATGAATTAATACCTTGGGAGAATCCCAGATTTCAGAGCGGGGACGGATCTCCTCAGGCATCTAATCTAACCAATACCTGAAAAAAAAAATCCCCTCTACAATATACCCAAATGTTCAGCTAACTCCATCTCTATTATTAGAAAGTCCTGTCCTGCAACATCAAGTTTAAATGTCATTCTTTGGTAACTTGTGCCTCGATGCTCACCCTTCAGATCCCTCAGGCCAAAATCTAGTCTCTCTTCTACATGAAACCAGAGCATCGCCTATTGGGTCTATATGATCTGCAGGGCAAGGTTTCCTCTCAGGGTCTCAGAGAACCCTTTGCTTTATGGATTGTAGGATTTCTTTTTCTAAAGCTGTTTGCCACAGTTTTCACTTTGAGGACCACCACTTAAGGAAAACATTTCTGTTTTGGGGCCTGGCCCAATCCAAATCTTTGTGGAACTCTGCTTACCAAGCACCCCCACTGGGTTTTCAGGGCCAATACTGAAGACAAAATAAACCTTAGGGCTTCTGGTTCCAAGAGAAGGAATAAACAAGTAAGTTGTGTTAATTCTCCCCTCTTGGATCCAGGGCTGGGGGTGGTCCAGAGAGGCTGGATGTGAGAATGGCATTTACCAGGTGTATGAGGGCCCCTTCCCCACCCAAAAAACCCCCTAAAACCCAAGGATAATTTTCCTACCCTGCAGGGAATACAGAGGGCCAAGAGTTAAGATGTTTTATAGTTCCTTTTGTGCCATTTTAAAAAAGTAAATAATGGCAAAGGGGTTCTGAAGACAATAAAAAGGCTATTAAATAAGATTTTCTTTTTTTTGGTGATCCCTCAACAGATCAAGATGTCTTGTCCTTCCCTATTTTCCTTTTTCTCCATGCCTGCTGCTGGGAGCCTGATCAGTTTCAACCCAGCCCTTATTCTCTTCTGTTAAGTCTTTTTTTGACTCAGATAGTAAGCTGAAAAACTTTGAATCCTGACTCTTCCAAAGGTACACTGGATTGGATAAGAGCCAAGATCCCCCACTGATTCTCTGCCATTCTTCTGCTGGCCCAGCCTCCCCATCTCGCAGTGAATTTCCTATTTCCTTCCTCTATCAGCTAGTTTCCATTCTCCCATTGAATTTCATCTTATTGATTTTGGCCCATTTCTCAAAGTCATACTGCACTCTAATTCCCTATTCAGCACAGCTGGCTTCCAGCTTCCCAAATTTGATTAGTAAAATCCATCCTTGGGATGGTTAATGGAAATGCCTAATAACATCGGGCAGGACTCTCCAAAGGGCCCAGTTTCCTAGAACACTCTGAGAGTATTTGTCTTTTGCAGACGATGTGTTCCCAGTAATTGCCCATAAGTGACTGTGGAAAAGCACCAGCATCAATGAATTGTCAGCTTCTGGTTTCATCCAGATGGCGCAGGAGCCCAGGATGGGTCTGAATCAACCAGAAAAGTCAACTGGACTTGTCCCTCTTGGTTTGGGGCCTACTAGTTATACTGTTTGCTGTGGAAATTGGGCAGGCTTAGCTTCCCCCAGAAAAAATGCCAAGCTTTGTCCCTCTCCAGTGTAAGCCCAAGGAGTGGGGCTGGTAACCAGTTAGCCTTGAGCTGTCATCAGCACAGGGGGCAGTGCTAGATTCTGATATGATGGAAGGAGGAGATCCGATTCATGAAACAATGCCACTCACTCCTTCTGCAAGGTCTGGGGAGCAGGTTTGTCTTCTGATTCCCAGACATTTGTTGATTAATTAAAAAAAAAATGACCTGGCCAGAAGCTGGAGGCAATCGGGGACTAGATATCAAGAGAGTTGTATCACTGTAGGTAGGACCTTTGTTTGGGGAAATCATGTTTTCCCATCTGTAAGACGCAGATTGAAAATGTGCCTTACCCTACTACGACGAGCAAAAGAGGAACAAGCGAGGAAACAATCGTTGTAAGTCCTCACAATTCTCTTACAATACTCCCCTTACCAAGATGCTACAAGAACCAGGAAAGGGCAGAGATCTCAGGTTTAAAGGTGGAAGGGGCTGGAGCTCGCATGGTTTATGGATGAGGAAACTCTCTGACTTGTCTAAGGTTACTAAGGTAGTGAGCAGCACAGTCAGAATTCAAGCCAAGGCCTTCTGGCTCTAAGGTCAGAGCTCTTTCTGGTGTATCGGGAAAGCACCATACAATTGCAAGGTGTTATCAGGAATGTTGGTTGTGACATTGCTATATGGAGGACACCAAGACCATGCTGGCCTGAAGAAACTAGGTCCCATGTTACTTTGAAGCGTGGACAATGACGGGTAGCCAGGTGGCTCAGTGGGAAGAGGGGCATTCTGGGTTCAAACCTGGCCTCAGACACTTCCTAGCTGTGTGACCCTGGGCAAGTCACTTAAAACTCCATTGCCCAGCCCTTATAGCTCTTCTGCCTTAGAACCAATACTTAGTATTGATTCCAAGACAGAAGGTAAGGGTTTAAAAAGAGGTGGACAATACAAGGGATGTGAAGAAGTCACCCCCAGACTCCTGATGCCTATAACCCCAGGGTGTGGGAATAACAGTCCTGGAAGGCAAAGGGAAAAAATCCCTCCTTTCACCTTGTTCCTGAGAAATACTCCCATTGGAAACAGAGAAGCAGAAATAGAAACATTTATTTCATTGAACTTAAATATCCATATATAGTCCCATCACTAGTACCAGAAATCCAGGGACAACCCTTTAAAAAAAAACTGAAGTGAGGGCCTAAAGGAAAAATAAAAAGGGTCCCCCCTCCAAGCTCTGAATGCTTTCCTGGGGCAACTAGGTGGATACCTCCTAGCTGTGTGACCCTGGGCAAGTCACTTAACCCCAAATGTTTAGCCCTTACCTCCTCTCTTCTCCCGTGGAACCCAATGGATATTTAGTATTGATTCTAACCGAGAAGATAAGGGTTTAAAAAAAAACCAAAAACTCTTGTTGCTCATCAGGCAGAAAGGGGCAAATGGAGACAAAACTTGAGATAGTTATGAACATCCAGGAGAAGGGCCTCTGTGGGAATGGCTTGTGGCCTATTTGGGGGGAAAATAATGTGGGAAGCCAGAGGCCTGGGAGTTTGGGAATCTAGGCAGTTCTTCCCAGAGAGCCAAGTCACCAGAAGCATCTGGTTAAGTTTTCCCCTGGCAGCTGGGAGGGAGTTCACAGGAAGGTGAGAAGGAGATGGACTGCTGGAGGACATTGGGGCAGAATGACAGAGCCCCACGACTCAGGCTGGGCCAGAGACAGACAAAGGGAAGAAGTGAGAAGGGCAGAGATATTGCCTCCTGAAGACACCTGGACAGCCAGGGCAGGATCAGAGGGAAATGTGGAAACAAGGATTTAAAAAAATTTGGGCTGAGGCCAATGGTACCAAAACACCAACAGCTGAAGGGAGCGCGTGAGGGCGTGGATCCCGAGGAGCTATGTGGCTCCTGGGGGTGGGTGGGCTCAGCTCAGGGACACAAGATTTCTGGGCTGGGGCCAGGGGCCCAGGCAGGAATCACAGTCTGCCCTGCCCTCTGCTGGTTAGCCTGTGGAAATGGCCCTCTTGCAGTCACCCACTTATTTACACCCCAAAAACTGCTCAGGAGGGAGGGGGCAAGAGATGGGGAGGAGGCATTTCGGGGCCCCAGGGCCCAGGCAGACAGAGCCTCAAAGGTCCTGTCTGGGACTCTCTGGCTGGGCAGGAATGTGTTTGGTGGGCAGGGGCACCCTCATTTCACCGGAAGAATGGGCTGGAACCATAAAGCCGGGATCACAACTCTCCAAGAACTTCTTCACTCTCCAGCAGAGGAAGGCTTGTTCTCTGGCCACCGCAGGCACAAGAGGAGGGCCATGGACCAAAGGCCTGTCGTCCGCTCTCACTTTAGTGGGAAGGAGAAGTACTTATTCCCAGACTTGCAGCGGACCTGTTCGGCCCACACACAGAGCAGCGGAGCAGAGTCTTCAAAGCTGTCCACAATCTCCTAAAACATGTCACAGCAAACATTAAGGTCCCAGACCCACAGCCTGTGGAGGATGGGGGTGAAGCCTGCGTCCGAGAGACCAGAGGGGAGGACATCCAGTGCCATGCCGTGCCCTCCTGCCAATATGCTTCCCAGCTGCCCTCTGTGACCTGGATGGCCCACTCCCATTTGCCCAGGAAGGCCCCTCTAGGACCAGGGTTCCTACCTGCAGCTCCTGGATGACCTGCTCCTGCAGCTTGGATCTTCCATCTCCAACACACCAGGCCAAGCTGATGTGGAAGGAAGGCTCCTGGGAAAGAGGGACAGGGACACCCTCAGGCAGAGTCCCATGGAGTGTCCGTGACTGCTCATTCCTGCATCCTTGTTAATGCCAAATGACTAATGATCCTCCCCCAGAGACAGGGCAGCCCTTTGGGTTTGGGGTTAGCAGCTGGGTGAGGCTGGAGCTGGAACCAGGGGTAGGTGAGCTGTCAGTCAGTCCATGGGCCCAACAGGCCGGGGATTGATTTCCTGCATCTTTGCTAAAGTTATTTTTTCCAACAGGCCAATGGCTGAACAACCAGGAAGGACCAAGCAAGGGGTAGATGATCAGCCCTGAAATGAGGCCAGCCCTGAGAAGGAGGGGGTCACTCAGTCACTAACTAGCTGGGGGGCCAACTGTAATGGTGGAACTGGCACTGTGCGTGTTATGAGGGGATGGAGCACCCTGACCCACCACACACACCACTCGCTTTTTGTTTGTAAACAAGAAGACGTGGAGCCTCCAGTGGGTAGTCACTCAAGTCCTAGTTTCAAACTCTCTGGATGCGGAGGGCCTGGGTCCCAGGTGGCAACACTCCAAGGGATAGGGCTGGCCAGTGCCAGTCACCCAGATTCATCCCAATTGACCCTGGGCTTGTTTAGTGCCTTCTTCATAGAACAAGTGGATCGGAAGTCCAGATGGGCTATTCCACCCTCCCCTTTAGTGTAAAGTGTAAGCCCCACCTAGCTGACAGAGGTTATAGTAAAAGGGAACGAGAAGCGTCTCACCTTGTAGAAAGTTGACAGATCAAATTCCTCCATGACTTTGTCCACTTCCGAGACCAAGTCCAGGAACTGAGCATGTCCTGCAGTGACTTCTAACCCAATGAAGGTCCTGGGTAGAGAAGAAGAGTGCAGGGCATCAGACGTGGCATCCAGCAGTGGGGCAGGGCTGTGCCTAGCCAGGGAGGCTAAACACCACTGTGCCCCTGGGCTTGAAGTAAGCCTCTGAGACAAGGGAGCATCTCTAAAGGGTTGGAGGGAAAGGAAGGCCTGGCCTTAGCCACAGGAAGGTGCAAAATGACTGAACAAGTCAACTAGCATTGATTAAGCCCCTCCTGGTACCAGGCAATATGGGAATTCAAAGGGGAAAAAAACGCAACCACCACCGTTCCTTGCTCTTGAAGATCTGACCATTTCTGCTTATCAGCACCCAGAGGGGTCAGCAGGTTTGTGTGAAAGCCTGGGTTAATACTATTCCACCCTATTTGTTTAACAACTTTAGTTTTTCCCTCCTGAAGCAGGCAGGGTGGGTGTCATCCCTAGCCTTCTCTGATGGCACAAAGAGGTCAAAGAACTTGTCCAAGACCATCCAGTTTGGGAGAACAAAACTGGGGCCAGGTTCTTCCCCATTAGCCTCAGGACAGCCCCAACTGTCCCATGCTGGTTTAAGGCTTTCTTAACTAAACAACTGACTTCTTTTGGAAAGTTTCAGGGTTTTTAACTGATCCAAACATTCAGGAAGAGAGGCCTGACATAATGTAGCTGTCCTACTTCCTCTTCAGAGTAGCCCTCATTTGGCACTTGCACTGGAACACACGTGTGTGTGTGTGTGTGTGTGTGTGTGTGTGTGTGTGTATATATATACCCCTCCTACATGTATAATACACACATGCACCCATACATACATATGAGTGAGCACACACACACACACACCTCGTCTTCTCCTGATTTGTGTAAACCTTCACCTGGTTGGCTGTGAATAAGAACCTGAAATTTAAGAGAAAAAAGAGAATGATCACTTTTTAGAACAAGAAAAAAGCAAGTAGGAGAAGGAATCTAGAATTAAATAATAAAACAGTATTCTGGAGTAGCCTGAATTCACACCTTTGGGGCTTGGCTCAGGAATCCTACCCCTCCTCTACACATGGTCAAATAAGGCCCAGAAAGACAATTCATAGGGAGGTTTAGCTGCTGGCCTGGAGGACTCAATCCCACTGATGTCACTCAAATCTGTTCTGACTCCTAGAAATGGGATTTTGTGGGAACCACCTCCTACTTCTGTAATTATATTTCAATAAACATTGAAAGGTTGGATTTATGAGTAGATTAATGGGAAGAGATGTTTACTCTAATATTACTTGGTAATAATGTAGATAAGAGAATAATTCATTCCTTGGAGGTCAATAGAAATAGAAAATGGGGGAAGCTAGGTGGCCAAGTGAACAGAGCCAGGCCTGGAGAGGAAAGGTCTTGGGTTCAAATTTAACCTCAGACATTTCTTAGCTGTGTGACCCTGAACAAGTCACTTAACCCCAGTTGCTAGCCCTTACCACTCTTCTGCCTTGGAATTGATATTTAGTATTGATTCTAAGATAGAAGGTAAGGGTTAAAAAAGTTAGAAATAGATAATAAAGATTCAGTTTGGATAAACAATCATCAATGAGATAGAGGAGAACATATTTATATTAAACTGTACAAAAAAGTATATGAAATTATGCATTTCTCTGAGTAGTTATTACCAATTTAGACCAAGAAAAGGCAGGGTTAGTAAAGAAAATTCAGGTTAGGAGGACTTAGCAGTTGGCGATCAGAAAACAGAGGATTACCCCTAAGGGATTACCAGCTATTCGATTTATCAGTCACAGGGCTAAAGTAGGCCATTCCATCTTATAGCTTTTTTTGTCCTACTTGTATAAAGCAACAAGCCTGAGAGGGACTGGCTGGAGTCTCGTCCTACATGATTATCCAGGCTTGGCATTTTGGGAAGCCCCGCTGTCAATGGCTACATTATGTGGTCCCAATGTGGTGGATGAAAAACCCCCTGGGAGAAGGAGAAAGACACTTGACACTCCCTGATCAGAAAACCTTTCACTCTTTCTAGACTTCAACTACTGCCATTCATTGAATCCTCATACTCTGACTTTTACTGGCTGCTGCAGAATCACACTGGGGGGACTGGACCAGGGGACAGAAGGTAGAAAAAGGTTCATTTTCTAGGTCCCTTTGCCCCCTGATTAGGCCAACACAGAGGACTATTCTTATGAGCAGGTGGAAGCCTAAATGATACAATTTTAGGGTGTGCCAGAAACATCCATCCAAACTCCCATACCCACTGACTTCAACCTACCACAGAACCCAAAATTCTCCTCCTCTTTATTGCCTTTGAAATAATCTCTTGTATTCTCACGTTTGATTTGCCTTTTTCTTGTCTAAATGTTAAAACACACACACACACACACACACACACACACACACAATCTCTCTCTTACCCTTTTTAAGAGATTGATTCTTTAGTGTTTTGAAGAATTTGGGAGCTTTTAGGTCCAACCAGGACACAATCACTACAATTTTGCCAACATCTTTGCAGGGTACATGTGGACTGGAGTGGGGGGAGCCCAGAGCCAATTTCTGCCCATCTTTTTGACTCCTGCCAACATTAGCAACAAATGCCATCAAGTTCTTTGGGTTCCCATAAACCTCTAAGTTTGGTATACATTCTCTGGCTCTGAGGAACAAGAGGACTGAGAAGTATCTGTAGGGGGCTGAAAAATCTTTTTTTTTTTTTTTTAACCCTTGTCTTTTATCTTAGAATCAATATTGTGTATTGGTTCCAAGGCAGAAAAGTGGTAAGGGTTAGGCAATGGAGGTTAAATGACTTGCCCAGGGTCACTCAGCTAGGAAGTAGGTGAGGCCATACTTGAACCCAGGACCTCCTATCCCTAAGCCTGGCTCTTGATTCACTGAGTCACCTAGCTGCCCCCAAGTCCTTGTTCTTTTTGCTGATTCCTAGGGTATTCTCAGGGCTACAGACCCAACAATAAAATAGAATGACAGGTAAGGGGATCAGAGAGGAGAGAGAAAAAGCTGAGGCAAATGGAGAAAGAAGAACACCTGTGGAAGGAGGCCAAGCGGTTCTTCAGGGACTGCACAAAAGGCAAAATCCAATGGTATCGTAGCACTACACTCTGTGACAGACTGAGGTGAAACTCCTCCATCTTTACGAGCCTGGGCAAGACCCTCTGGGCCTGGGTCATGAGGAGGCTGAGCAAGTCAAAAAAATCTTCCCTTGCTTCATCTGGAGGGGAAGGAAACAAAGGTGCCATTTGTGTGGGACTGTCACTGAACAAATGAATACAATCCTAGGAGTGAGAGATTACTTCTCTCTTTTTAGAAAGAAGACATTTAAAGGACCAACCATTTTGATTTAACTGAAAGGATATCAAATACAGGATGTCACTTAAGGCTGATGAAAAGACATCCTCTCTGAAAAGCAGGGGACAGATGAGAACCAGCCAGGTAGTCCAGACCAAAGTTGGACTTGCCATGCCATGCCTAGTCAGTTCTCAGATTGCCTTTGAGAGATCCCTATTTGGTTGCCTACTTGTGAACAGGGAAAATGTTTTATTCAAGGAGGGCTGCAAAAATGACTTCAGTATACGAATTCAGAGCCCAGGCCAGATCATGGAGAAATCTCCTAATTATTTGCTCAAAAAATAAGAGCCTTATAGGGTTCTATTCCCTGGCTTGCCTCACTCAGCAAACACTGAAAAGGCTCTTCTCTTGGTCTTTCCCAGTATCCCTGACCCTCTCCTAGGTGGGGGAAATCTATCTGCAGTCACTTACAAGGCACCCAGACATGAGTGGCCCAAATGCCCCTTTCGTGGGGGAAGGTTCGAATTCTGCCACCATGTTTTTCAATGTCATCCACAACCCCATCTTCTGAATCTGGAAACATGTTCAACACGCTGGCTGGAATGGGCAGCCGAGGCGGAGGAGGACATCTACAGGTGTAAAAAGATGCAGTAATAAAGATGCAGCTCATTAATCTTTACCCACAATCAATCTCCTCTAACTTTATCCCCAAGAAAAAACTATTTTCCTTCCTGGTGACTTGCTCAACTGTCAGTGTCTGGGATGAGGCCTCAGACCAGAGAAAGGGAAGGCACTAAGGGATGAAAGATGCTGTATTATTTTTTAAACTCTTACCTTCTATCTTAGAATCAATACTGTGTATCGCTTCCAAGGCAAAAGAAAGGTAAGGTCTAGACAATGAGGATTACACAACTAGGAAGTGTCTAAGGTGATATTTGAACCTAGGACTTCCCATCAACAGGCCTGGTGCTCTATCCACTGGTCCATCTAGCTGCCCCAGGATGCTGTCCTTAAGGTCCAGAATGTTTGAGGCTACTGGAGAAGGAAGTGCAAGGCTTCTACTTCTTGAAGCAATACTGGAGATACAAATATTTTGTGTGGTTGATTCAAGCTTGGAACCTAAGAAATGTGGAGGATTTGGCCTGAATGATTTGTATTTAGCTTGTGCCACTCTCCTGGAGTAGAGCAACTTCCTTTCCAGAACTGTTCATCTCTGGTACAAAAAGATACAGGAGTTCCCCACTCTCTGCCCAACTGATCTCTTCACAGGGGCCTGAGAACCTGCCCTCCTGATGCTACTTACTGTTTGGGGGTGGGGGTAGGTCTCAAAGGGAATCACTGCTCCTAGCCCTCTCCTCCCCATAGGTAATGAGTCATTCGATGGCTCTTCTGAAGGCAGAAAGCCCTGGGTTCCAATCTCACCTCTGATACTAAATAGTGAGACGACCCTGGGCAGGTCTTGGGACCCCTCAGCAAGGGGGTGGCCTCTCTAGCTAGGAATGGGGTTCAAACGCACATCACTTTAAAGCAAAAATTAAGAGATGGGTGCCCGAAGGGCAACGAAAGGGTTAATGGAAGTTTGGGGAGAGGCCCTGAAAACCAGGGAATCCGGGAGAGTAGCTCCCGGTTGGGCTTTAAGTTTGGGGAAGAATCCGAAAGAAAGGGGAAGACTGGCCTCGGTCTCTCAGGCTCCGCAGCGGAATCGGGGAACAATCCCAGCGGCCCCCCTTTCCCCGGAGTTCAAAGGCTCTGAACAGCGGAAGCCCGCTGGTTTCCCTAGTGCGCCTGCGACATCATTTTTTTTTCCCTCTCTTCCCCCCCCCCGTCCATCAGAGAGCCACTTCCGGTTCCGGGGCGGGACCCTCGTTTGTTTCTCACTGTAGGAAAAACGGCTTCCTGTTCGGGAGGCTCCTCACCCGCCATCACCGTCCTTCTCGTGCTCCGACTCGGCCCTAGGCCCGGGTTCATCCTCGTCTTCTGAGCTACTGCTGCTGCTGCTGTAGCTTACCAGGAGTGCGGCGCTCATGGACCCTTACTGCTCACGGGCACGGAGAAAGCCGAGCTCATCCCTGTTCTCCCGGAAATCTGGGCCGCCCCCCGGAAGTCCCGCCTCCAAGAGCCCGCGCCGCCTCCCCCGCCCTCTTGCCTTCGCTCCTCCCCTTTGCTCCTTTCCTTTTCAGGGGAGATAAAACCGCTACAGTATTAACTCCCACGGTCCTCTCTATTCCTTCTCCCGTCTCCTTTTTTTTCTCTCCTCCCCTTCCTCTTCTCCCTTTCTTTTCTCCCCTTCTCTCCCCCTATATCCTCCCTTTCTCCCCTTTCTTTCCCTGTCCTCTCCTCCCTCTCTTCTCCCTTTCTTCTTCCCCCTCCCTTTCTTTTCTCCTCTCCTTCATCCTTTCCTCTCCATTCCCTCTCTTCTCTTCTCCCCATTTTTTCTTTCCTCCCCTCTTTCTTCTCTTCCTTCTTCCTTCCCCTTGTCTTCCTTTCTGGCATATCTTTCACTTCTTCCCCTCTGCCATCTCTGTTCTCCACTCCCTTCTTTCTGTTACTCTCTTCTCTCCCCTTCCCATATCGCTTTCCCTTTTCCTTCTCTTCTCCCTCCCCTCGCCCACCCCATATCTTTCCTTTCCTATTTGGTCAGAGCATTTATTCCAACCCAAACCCAATAAGAATCTTCTCTCCAATGTATCCAGCCTCTGTCCAAAGATTCTAGTGAGTGAGGGATGGGAGGTCCCACCACACTGAAGTAGCACATTTTACTTTTGGAGTGTACTAATTGTTAGGATGATTTTTTTTTTTAACATCAAGTTTGAGTTTAGTCCTTTTCAAATTCCTATAACTCTGTCAGTTTAACTCCAATAACTATATTTCTCCTAGCTTTCATTGTTAAACCCTTCCATAAAAGCTAGATAATTGTTGCTTCCAGTTTCTTTCCTCTCACTCTTAACTCTCCACCATTCACTTTCTGACCTCATCATTCACTTGAAACTACTCTCTCCAAAATAACTTGCCAAATCTAATGGCCCTTTCCAAATCTTCATCCTTCCTGACCTCTCCGCAGCCATTGAGATCATCCTTGTTACATTCTTCACTCTAGGTTTTTATGAAATAACTCCTGGTTCTCAGTTGATTTTGCTGGACTTTCATCCAGGTTGTACTCTCTAACTATGAATGTCCCCCAAAGGCTCCGTCTAGGAGCCACTTTCCTTCCATACTCCCTTTGGCAACTTCAAAAACTCCCACAGATTCAATGATTATCTTTATGCAGATTATGCTCAGACCTATCCTGCCCTAACCTCTTTCCTGAGCTCCCAGAAGGAAGGGGCTATATTCAAATTTTGGTTATTTATATTTAAATATCATTATATTTAAATTTTGCATTTTTGTCAGTTCCTATTTGTTCAATTGAATTCATTCACAGGGTGCTAGGTTTAGAAATGGAAGGAACCTGAGAGACCACTTAGTTTAGTGTTTTTTTATTTTACAGATACTGAAACAGCCCCAAAGTGATATACCCAGTATTATACTTTTTTTTTTTTTTTTTTTACACCCTTGTACTTCGGTGTATTGTCTCATAGGTGGAAGATTGGTAAGGGTGGGCAATGGGGGCCAAGTGACCTGCCCAGGGTCACACAGCTGGGAAGTGGCTGAGGCCGGGTTTGAACCCAGGACCTCCTGTCTCCGGGCCTGGCTCTCACTCCACTGAGCTACCCAGCTGCCCCCCCCCAGTATTATACTTTTATCTGGAATATATTTTTGCCTGGACATACGAGTTTTGAGAACATCTCATAAATAAGAGACAAGTCAGAAGACAGTTTTCAAAAGTAAATTATTATTAATAGCTTTTGTTTTGACATCACCTCCATTTACCACTGTATCCTCTGTTCCCAAGAGACCTTCCTGAAAATGAAGAATTAGGAATACCTTAAAAAGGTCCAAGCTGCATTATTTGATGCAGTGGATTTCTTTTTATACACAAAACAAAGAAAATAAAAATTGTAGGATGAAAATTTTTTATGTCAAAGTAAAATTATAATTGTTGTATCATTTGGCGTGCCTGGTCCTGCCAGTGTTTAAAAAAAAAAATGGAGGAAGAAAAACGCCATGAAACTAATCAATGTTGGGGGAAAAAAGTCTACTGCTACATGTAACAGTCTACCCCTGTGGAAAGTATCTTCTAATATCTCTTTGCATATATTATTTGCCTTCTTTCTACTTTGATTTTGTGTCAGCCCATATAAGTCTTCCCATTTTTATGATACAATTTTTATGAAACAGTATTATTCCATTATGGGGAACCTGGTGGCACAGAGGATAGAGTGCCAGGTCTGGAGTCAGAAGACTCATCTTACTGAGTTCATCTCCAGCCTCAGATACTTCCTGGGCAAGTCACTTCACCCTCTTTACCTCAGTGTCCTCATCTGTAAAATTAGCTGGAGAAGGAAGTAGCAAACCACTCCAGTATTTTTGCCAAGAAAACTCCAAATGAGTTCAACAAAATTAGGCATGAATGAAATGACTGAATAACAAAATATTCCATTACATTTTTGTACCACAATTTGTTTAGCTATTCCCTACTTTCCAGTTATTTTATACAACACCCCAAAAATGTGCTGTTATAAATATTTTTGTATACTTACAGGGCCTTTCTTTTGTGGCTGACTTCCTTAGAATATGGGCCTAGCAATGGAGCATCTGAATTAAAAATCATGAATATTCTAGTTCCTTCTTTACATAATTCCAGAATGGTTGTACTGTTCACCAACCATTCATTAATATTTCCATCACCACTACTGGTCCAACATTGACTTTATCCATTTTTTGGCCAATTTACTGGGAATAAGGTGAAATCAAAGTTTTGATTTTCATTTTTTCTTCTATTAGTGATTTGGGGCACTCTTTTATTGATTTATTTTTGTCATAATGCATCATTTTTATTGGTTTTCACCTTGTACTTTCTTTTTAACAACATTTAAAATTTTAATAAATTTCCACATGAGTTTTCCAAAATTATAGAATCCAAATTGCTCCCTTCTTTCTTTCCTCCCCCCTCCTGGAGCTGGCAAGCAATTCAATCTGGATTATACATGTATTAGCATGCAAAACATAAGTGAATAATTTTATAAAACCAAACCCTAAAATAGACCCAAATAAACAAGTGATAAATCATATCCTTCCATCTGCATTTTTCTACTCCAACAAGTCTTTCTCTGACAGTGGATAGCATTCTTTTCCATAAATCCTTCATGATTTTCCTGTATCATTGTATTGCCGTTAGTAGCAAAATCTATCACATTTGATCATTCCACAATATTGTAGTTACTGTGTATAATGTCCTCCCAGTTCTGCTTATTTCACTCTGCATCTGTTTCACAGAGGTCTTTCCAGCTCTTTCTGAAATCATCATTCCTTATAGCACATCATATACCACGACTTGTTCAGCATTCCCCAATTGAGGGACAACCCTTTATAAAGTTTCCAATTCTTTGCCACTACAAAGACAGCAGCAATAAATATTTTTGTGTAAACAGGTTCCTTCCCATTTTTTTCTTACTTCTTTGGGGGCATTCTTTTATATAGTTGTTTATAGTTTGCATTCCTTTTTTTTTTTTTTTTTGAGAACTGTGTACATAACCTTTGGCCACTTATCCAATCAGGAATTGTTTTTGACCTTACATATTTATGTTAGTGTTATAAATTGTAATAATTAAAGTGGGTTTGACAAATATAAGAATTTTAAAAATTGTGATCGCTGTTTATAAAAATTAAACTATGAGCCAGTAGGCTGTTTATTAGCTCTATTTACAGCAAGGTAGATATTAAAGTGGGAAATATTGGAAGGAGGTAGAAAATATTGCCTAGCTAAAAATACCCTAAATCCTAATCCTAATGCCTCCAGACTGTGAATGTGAATCCCACTAGTCCGTGAGAGTATCTCCAGTCAGGCGTTCTGACAACCAAAAACGGATGCCAAAGAGGCTGAGCCAAAAAGGGCAGTCTCTCACACCAAGGAGGCAAGAGCCTCACCCACCCAAGTAACCGTTCCTCTTCAGCCAGAGTCTCCAGTGTAGGAAGCTGAATCTGCACCAGAATCCAAAATCTGGATCAGGAAGGCAAAATCTGAAGAGCTAAAAGATGCTGAAAACTGAGAACCTTCAGCGCATACCAGGCTAAGACCACTAAGAATCCCACCAGATCTCACACTCCTGAGGCTAAGAGGAGCCAAGAATGAAGAATATCTCTCTCAGGCTCCCACTTATATGCAGTTTCCCTCCATCCATCCGCTCTCCTCATCTGAAGAATAGATCACAGCCTTTCAATTTGCCTAACACTGGGGGGGGGGGGGGGTGGGGGTGGTGATGGGGGGGGGGTTGTTGTGCTTGTGGCCTTTTCGGGCATGGACTTTATTGGCAACTTACTAAGTGTTAAGTTGGGCTACTTTAAGTTCATGATTAATTAACTTAAAATAGACAAAAGGAATAAAATTCTTTTTCACAGTATCTCTTGATTTCAGACTCTTGAGACTTTGGGGAAGAGAAGGATAAGTCAGAGATATAAGGCTAAGAGTGTAGAAAACCTAAATTCTGAGCCCCTGGCTATCTTCTTTCTTTTTTGTGTGCTGTGTTGTAGTTGCCTGATCTTTATTATTTATGTTTCTAGTACCCAACACAGTGTGAGTGAATATTAAATATTTTCTAAATTTAATTGAAAAAATATATCTTTTGACTAAAGTATTTCCAGAGTTTAATCAGAGGGCTAAAGAAAAACTAATGGTGGGGCACAGGAAGCTATGTGGCTCGGTGGATAGAGAGTCACAGACTGGAGATAGGAAGTTCTGGGTTCAAATCTGGACTCTGAGCTAGTCACTTAACTCCAATTGCCTAGCCCTTATCACCTCTGCTTGGAAACCTTGATCATAAGACAGAAGGTAAGGACTAAAAAAAAAAAAAAATTACTGAGGGGGGTACCTGGATAGCTCAGTGGATTGAGAGCCAGGCCTAGAGACAGGAGGTCCTAGGTTCAAATCTGACCTCAGATACTTCCTAGCTGTATGACCCTGGGCCAGTCACTTAACCCCCATTGCCTAGCCCTTACCACTCTTCTGCCTTGGAACCAACACATAGTATTGATTGTAGGATGGAAGGTAAGGGTTTACAAAAAAATACTGAGATAATTATGGTGGCCCCTTTTGTTTTTTAATACCTAAAATTTAGGACTGTAATAGATTGCCTAATTCAGGTAGTAAGCCTGATCTCTTGTTGTCCAATTGGTGTGTAGTTCCTAAGTGGGGGTTACAGACAAATATAGTAAAAGATGGAAAAGGGCAACTTTTATATGGGGAAATAGATATAGTAACTGTTTCCTGAACTATGCAATTAGAGGGTTGGACTGAATCAACTCCTTGAATTCTCGTAGCTCTGCACCTATGATCTCATGATAATTCTATGCTGTTGGAACACTGGTAGAACTCTTTCAGAAATCCTATTACTGAGGACCCCTGTGTCAGAGGCCCATAGTACCTAAACACCACAGCAAAAAGCTAGAAACAAATTGTGTCCTCAGCATTTGTGATATGGCAACAAAGTTGTGCTAAGTGGAACACTATTGCCCTTTGAAGCATGACAAATATGAATTCAGAAAATCACGGGAATAAGAAGAGCTAGCATGTATATAGAGATGTAGGATTTGGGAAGCACCAGGTTTAAGTTAAGAGAGGGTCAGACAAATGTTGACTTTGTCTCCTGTACAAGCTAGCTCCTCCAATATAAATAGATACAGACCAAAGACAACTGAACCCAAAGTGTAACAATGACAATAATGTTACTAAGGATCACACTAGAGCCACAAAGTGTCACAGCAGAAACTAAGCTTGATTTGGAGTCCAGACCGGGCTTGCAATTCCAGCTCAGCAACTCTCCTAACTCTTTACAATTTCCGGGCAATTTCTGTGTCGATAGGGGTGTCTGAAGTCCCTGCCGACTTTAGACTTGGGATGCTGGGGTTCTGAGCCACTTAACCCCACCTTCTCCTCTCCGAGGCCCCTTCTGCCCTATCGCTCTGATCCTAAAAATACGACGGACTATGCTGGCTTCCAATGGCTGGAGGTCAGACCCACGTATTTCCGTGCACAAATAGCAAAGTACAAAAACGTCGCCCCCAAAGGGGACAGTTCCATGCGATCAGTTACTGCCACAATGAGATTCGGGTACTTTTACTGAACCTTTTATGGGGAACTACCTTGGGGGTGTGGGTGGGTCAGCAACTGACCGGTCCAGAGCATTATATCCAGGAAGACCCTGGCTGGTCCCTTGACCAGCTGCTGGCGAGCACAGAGGAAGGTGGAAACAGAGTTAGAAGTTAGAAGGGGGCGGGGCCTTAGGAGGGGTGGCCTCGGGGACAGTCCTTGCAGAAGCCCCGCCCCCTGCTCTGGGAGGCCTGTGCCGCCGCCGGGTGCCCGGCAGGGGGCGGCCGCGCCTCCCGGGTCCCTGGCCTTGCTGCTCGCCTCCCGCCCCTCCTCCCCGTCCTGCCGCTGCGGCCCCGCCTCCCGGCCCGGCCGGCCCCGCGCCCGTCACTCACCCTGCCTTGCACACTCACTCACACTCACGCTCGCCTCTCACGCTCGCCCTCGCCCTCCGCCCCCGCCCCCGCTCCTGCCG
>NC_058131.1:40134720-40158189 GCF_016433145.1 Gracilinanus agilis | reverse complement strand
TGTGTGAGTCTGGGTTTTACTTTTTAAGAGGAAGCTTGTCCAGCTGCTTGGGTGCATCCACAGTTAGCCATAGACTCTCCCAGGGTTAAATTCTGAGCTGGTATGTTTATTAAATAGGGAGAAAAGGTATGTGTAACCTCAAGGTTATGACAGGCTGAAAAGCCGAGATGTTGACTACAGAAGAATGTTTGTGTTGGAGCAGATCTGAGAACCAGAGCAGATCACTTAGAACTCAGGCTGTCCTGGGCTAGGTGCTTCCTTTGATTCCCTTCTTTCCTGGAAAGTTTTTGGAATTTTGAATCTTCAATTAGTTGACAGTCTTCCTTTTCCCTCCCCACTCCCCAAATCCCTTTTGGCTGCTGCTTGCTGCCACTGCTTCTGCCTTGTGTTTCATTGCTGATTCCTATTTGCAATCCTCGTTCCCCCCCACCACCTAAAGATATTTGATATATGAGAATGAAGTCTGGTGGTTCTGTTTTTCCTTCAGAACTGAGTGGGAAGTCAAACTGGCTTTGAAGGCTTCCCTTCCCTGTTGCCCTCACTACAAAATGGATAATATTTGAATATAGAAGCCAGAGAGAACTGGGAGCTGGAGAATGTTTTCGTCTTATTGTGTGATGTTCTCCCCATATGAAATTTCTTCTTTCCTCTGGTTACTGCCTGAGACCACCACAAAGTGGTGAGTTCTGCGTTAGTCTTAGCTCTAGGTTTCCTGCTCCTTTTTGGTGACTACGTGGAGCTAGATAGATGGAATGTCAAGAAGGGGGTTCTCATCCTCCTTTACTGTGGCTTGTCTTTTATGTCCCAGACTGAGGAGGCAAAGTAATGGACAGTTAGTGCCTTTATTGCCCCAAAGTGAGCTGCAGCAGTCAGCAGCAGTGGTTCAGCTTTCAGTCTTGGGTTTCTAGGGAAGGTTTGGACACTGTCGAGGGAGATTTTGATGGTGGCATTGAATAGACTTAGAGCTCCCATCATTGCATCATAGGATTTAGGTGGGGATGGACCCCCAAGATGAACTAGTCTAACCTCCTGATTTTCCAGCTGAGAAGCCCATGTTAGAGGAGGCCAGGCAGCCTCATCTAATGTGGTCTGTTTTCCAGATGAGCCTTTCAGACAGGTTCATTTAAAACAGGGCATCACTTTGGATCAAATCCTATTGATTTGTAACTCAGTTCAGCTCCTGTCCCATACTACCTCTGGAGAGATAGTATGGGAAGTCAAGATCAAGGCCCTTGTTTAGCAAGCAGATGTGATGTGTGGCCAGTTGACAGGGGCTGCTGGCTTTGGAGGATCTTCTTTGTTGGAGAGTTTAAATCTTAACCATTGTTATCTGTTATGGTAGAGGCAATCTGGATTCTGGGCTTTATGAGACAGTTAAAAGACTGATTAGGTTGTTCCTCAGAACCTAATAGGCCCTGGAATTCTCCAGTCTTTACAGCTCCCCCATTAGAGCATAAGAAGGGGGAGAAGAAACAGGGGCTACTGAATCCTAGCCAAATCAGCCCAGACTTTGATTATTAGAGCAGCTGATTAAGAGGGCAGGAGGGAAGTGTAAAGGGGATATGTGTGGATTGCAAAGGAAGCTTCTAAGAGGCCTTAGGATGGTGAAATGAGGGCATGTGTCAGGGCAGCTGCTCTCTGGCTTATAGCACACTGGCTGGGTAGTCAAAAGGGAGAGCTGGATGTGCCTGCTCTCTGACAGGAGTTGTGTTGTGGTGGAGGCAACAGCTGTGATTTTTAGGTAGGCTCTTGGGCAAGCGGAGGAAGGTAGAGTGCTAGATGGCTGACTGCCCATGGATAGCCGGATTTTTCCCAGTTCCTGTCGTTTGACTGGGTTTTCTCTCTTCCCTACAGAACTGTTCATCCTAGGAGCCTACTGCTCTGTGCTCACCCTGGCTGGCCGTCACACCACTGATTGGGGAATCTC
The DNA here is from genome assembly GCF_016433145.1 of Gracilinanus agilis. NCBI lineage: Eukaryota > Metazoa > Chordata > Mammalia > Didelphimorphia > Didelphidae > Gracilinanus > Gracilinanus agilis. Next base: position 40,156,262 of record NC_058131.1, on the reverse strand, counting down.
TATCTCTGCCAATCAGCTACAACCAACCCCCGGTGCTTTCACAGCCATTTGGTCAATGACTTGGGAACTGGTTTAATAAAAAGCTTCTTGCTGTGCCTCTGAGGTGCTAGAGATTTAGCTCTGGGCCAAGGCCTCTGCCCCAACCACTGGTGGGCAACTGTCTCTGTGTGTTGAGTCACCTCAGGCGGGAAACTGAAGCCGTTACTGTCCAAACCCTGTTTCTTCTTCCCAAGCATGTCAGAAAGCTGGCAGCAACCCCCTCCCCCTCCAGCCCCACCACAGCAGCCCCCGCCCCCGCCTCAGCAGCAGCAGCAGCACCATGCCGAGCCCCCACCCGCCCTGGCGGAACACTCAATCCCCCCAAGTGCTGCGGAGAATCCCCTGGGCTGTGCCGTCTACGGCATTCTCCTGCAGCCCGATCCCAACTTGCAGCACCACCAGCACCCGCCACTGCAGGCCCCCACCGAGCCGTCCCACAAGTGCGGGGTGTGCGGCCATGACCTGACCCACCTCTCGAGCCCTCACGAGCACCAGTGCCTGCCGGGCCATGACCGCTCCTTCCAGTGCACCCAGTGCCTGAAGATCTTCCACCAGGCCACGGACCTCCTGGAGCACCAGTGCATCCAGGTGGAGCAGAAGCCCTTCGTGTGCGGCGTGTGCAAGATGGGCTTCTCGCTGCTCACCTCCCTGGCGCAGCACCACAATGTGCACAGCGGCAGCGTCATGAAGTGCTCCATCTGCGAGAAGACCTACAAGCCTGCTGAGGCCGAGACGGCGCAGTCGGCAGCGCCTGCGCCCGAGCCCGTGGAGAAGCCCTACAGCTGCTCCATCTGCCAGAAGCCCTTCAAGCACCTGTCCGAGCTGTCCCGGCACGAGCGCATCCACACGGGTGAGAAGCCCTACAAGTGCACGCTGTGCGACAAGAGCTTCAGCCAGTCGTCTCACCTGGTGCACCACAAGCGCACGCATAGCTCCGAGCGGCCCTACAAGTGCACCGTGTGCGAGAAGACCTTCAAGCACCGCTCACATCTGGTGCGCCACATGTACGCGCACTCCGGGGAGCACCTCTTTAAGTGTCCGGCCTGCGAGCTGCACTTCCGGGAGTCCTCGGAGCTGCTGCAGCACGCCTGCACACCCAGCGGGGAGCGGCCCTTCCGCTGCGGGGAGTGCCAGAAAGCTTTCCGCCGGCCCTCCGACCTGCGGCAGCACGAGCGCACGCACAGCGAGGAGCGGCCCTTCCAGTGCGACCTGTGCGAGATGAGCTTCAAGCAGCAGTACGCCCTCCTGCGGCACCGGCGCACGCACAAGACCCCGAGTCCTGCTGCCACGGCGGCTGCTGCAGCGGCTGCGGCGGAGCCCTTCAAATGCGCACTGTGTGAGAAGGGCTTCGCACAGCCGGGCCATCTGGTCTACCACCAGCACGTCCACAGCCTGGAGAGCATCTTCAAGTGTGGCGTCTGCCAGAAGGGCTTCGACCAGTCTTCCGAGCTACTGCGGCACAAGTGCTCCCAGAGCGCCGAGCGTCCCTTCAAGTGCACCGTGTGCGCCAAGGCTTACAAGCGCGCCTCGGCCCTGCAGAAGCACCAACTGGCCCACTGCGCCGAGAAGCCCCTGCGCTGCACGCTCTGCGAGCGCCGCTTCTTCTCCTCCTCCGAATTCGTGCAGCACCGCTGCGACCCGGCCCGCGAGAAGCCCCTCAAGTGCCCGGACTGTGACAAGCGCTTCAAGTATGCCTCGGACTTGCAGCGGCACCGGCGGGTGCACACCGGGGAGAAGCCCTACAAGTGCCCCTCCTGTGACAAGGCCTTCAAACAGCGTGAGCACCTCAACAAACACCACAGCGTGCATGCCCGGGAGCAACAGTACAAGTGCATGTGGTGTGGGGAGCGCTTCCTGGACCTGGGGCTGCTGCAGGAGCACAGCACCCAGCACACCGCTGAGGGCGCCTACCAGGTGGCCGCCTGCCTGCCCTGAGCGGCAGCCCCGGCCTGCTGGCCCAGCCTGCCAGGCCTTCCTCTTCACTGCGGCTCTCCTACCATGCACAGTGTCTTCACCGGCCTGGGGGCAGGGAGGAGGCAGAGCCCAACTCCGCAAGCTCCCCCCTTCCCTAGTGACAGCTGAGCGGGCCCCTCTCTGTGAGGGAAATTCAGAGCCACACCTCGGCAGAGACCAGTTTGGTCCTCTTCTCCAGCGCCAGGCCCCTCTCCGCATTTTCCAGCCCAACTAGAACCAGACCTGGGAGTGTGGCCTGCAAGAAGCCTGCTGCCGCAGCTCTTGCTGATGGCTGCAGGTACTGCGACTTTGAACCTGCACACGGTGATGGTGTGACGATAGGGAGGGCCTTCCGCTTCTCCAGAAGGAAGCACCACACAGCCCAGCCGGCAGGGACCTGGAGGAGGCCAGTGCCTGTCCATGCACTTGTCACAAGGGCACTATTTATGACCATTTGATTAAAAAGGACCAGAGACAGAGGCTTCCTTGGCCTTAGGAGAAAGGCTTCCGAGCCTTTCTCTATTGGGGAGCGGGGAGGAAGCCTCTCCTTCACTGAGAGTTCAAAGATCAATTTCCCTATTTAAGGGTGGCATCATCTCTGTCATCTTGGCGTTTCTTAGTTGGTCATGATGCCATCTTAAAGTGGCAGACCTTGGCAGGACAGGACCGCTGTGTGTGGGGACCAGGATCCTTGGACACTACAGCAGATGAGGAAAAGACAAAGGGCAGAGAACATCATCCCTGAGCTCTGGGTTTTTTTGCCTTTTTTTTTTGGAGGAGCACCACTGATGCCCCTTTCTTATTTAAATAACAATGTTAGAAGGCTTCTAGTTTGATGGAATGGGTGAGAGCTAAGCTTTGCCCAGCCCCGTCCTCATGATCAAGACCAAGTTTGGCCTGTAGATGCAAGGAAGGGCAAACTTTGAGGCGTGGGGAGTGAGCCTGGTCCCTGGGTCATCCTTTTGTCACTTGGCCCTTCTTTCCTTTCCGTGTGAATGATTCTATTGAGTTGGGACAAGAAAGGAGCTTTCCACAGCCCGCAGCCTGGGTGGCCCGATTTGTCTGAGCTGATGCAACCTGTATTGTGGATGTCACCCAACAGAGGATGCTTCATTCAGTGTCTGTACACTTCCTGGGTCAGAGGGGTGATTCCTGGAGTTAACTGACTGGCTGCTTTGGGGGCAGTTTGAGACTTGGGGGTGGGGGGAGGGGGGAGTTGGGAATAGGAGGAATAGAAGAAGGGGAAACATAGTTAAAAGGAACAAAGACAAATAACCAACCTGATAACCACTTGGCTAGAGCTGGCCCCATGCATGCTTCCGGCCATATTTAATGGTATGGTAGGCCTTTCAGTTTCTCTTCAAAAAGCCTTTGTCCAGACTGACTGGTTAGAGATCAAGCTGGGCCTACTCTGGCCCCAAGAGAATGCCAGGAAATTTGGTGCAGACCAGGAGAGAGACTAAATGCTTTTGTTTTTTAAATCCACTCACTCCCACTCTACCTGTCCATGATCCTGGGGCTAGAAAGAGGACTGGAAGCAAATCTGATCAAGGAGTCCAGTGGAGCTAGTCCCACTCAGCTTTAAGGAGTGAAAGTGGAAACAGTCCTCCTCCTCCTCTCCAGGCCAGCCCTCAGGGAAGAGCTCCTCTTCCCACCTTGACTGTTAAGCTGCCTCAAGAGATATAGAACCAGACCTTACAAAAGTTGCTGTCTGCTATTTTTCATTTTGCTTTCTAAAAGCAGTTTGTTAATATTCACAAAGTTGTATAGTTTAATTTCTTGTCATTTTGGATCTTCTATAAAAAGATATGCAAAAAAGATTTCTTTGGTTTTAGGCAGCCATTTTGGATGTTATCGCCACTTGGGTCAAGGTATGCTTTTGGGAGGGAAAATGCAGCCATCTCCAAGGAAAGCTAAGCTCTCCAGGTCCTTTTTCCAAGGGGACAAAGGGAACTTGAATATTGAGGCGTTCCAGAGCCACCCAAGCTGAAGGTCGTTTCCCTCCCCTAGGTGGCACTGTGCCTGGCACAAAGGAAAGATTAAGAAATGATTTGAAAGCCATTCATTCCTCCCCATGGTCCCCAATGGGGGCACATTGCAAATTGAGGCCAGTGTCCTAGTACTTGTGAATTCAGCAAATATTCATCAAGGACCTACTATGGACAAGACCCTGGGCTCAGTGTTCAAGATGCAGGAATGAACAAAAAAAAAAAAAAAATGACAGCATCCAAACTTGGAAAGGGTTAGGGATGCTCTGCACATAACAGGTTCAGCAGGGGAAGAATGTGGAAGTGCTACCTGGCAGTTTAGACTCCTAAGACTGGAGTCAGGGTGGAAGGGACCCTAGGAATGGGCTAGTCTAATCACTCATTTTAGGAATGCCAGAGAGTCTAAATGACTTGGGTGAGGCCACATAGGCCATACGTGGGTAGTGGAGCCTATACTGGAACCCACATCTTCCAACTTCCAATCTGTTGGCTGCTGAGCTGGGCCTTGCAAGGAGTAAGATCTTGTGACCAGCAGGCCTTGTGGTTAAGAGTATCAGACAAAATTGGGGAATATCGAAGTCCAGTTTGGCTGGGAGATGGAGTACATGGAAAGGAAGAGAGGGCGAAAAGATTGGAGCCATAAGATGGAAGACTTGAGGACTTAAAATGTGGCCAGGGGCAGTTTGTAGTTTATCCTCTGGGCACGAACGGGTAACTGCCAGTCAATAGTGAGTGGTCAGGGTTGGGCATTAGGAATATTAATGTGACACCTGAGATTGAAATGGAGAGAAACTACTTGGGGGACTCATGGAAAGAAGGCCCTTGAGGCAGAGCTGCCAGAGGCAGACAGGGTCTTGGTGGTCGCCCTACCTCCTTCTCTCTTGTGCATTCACAAATCCCAACAAGAGGCAGTAATAAAGGGTGTTCAGTCTCCCTTTCTGATCCATGGCACATAGAAGCAGAGCACTCCCCATTCTCCTTGGTACAAAAGCCTTCCTGGGCTGCCTCACTTCTCACCCCCATCTTCTTGTCACTAGCTTTCTTGGGCAGTTGGTCACTTTACATCCTTTTTTAAGCCTTGGTTTACTGGGCCCACTTAGAAGATGGTATGGGCAGTCACAAAGGACAGAGAGGGTGTAGTCTAGAGCTGCTTCACCAAGTTTTCCTGTGGCAGAAAGCTGTGACTTGCTAACTACATTGGGTTCCTTGGGAGACTGACTTAAAGACGGTCAGGCTAGTATCAGCCCTAAGCAAAGGTTCAAAGCCATTCAGTTGGTCATTAAGTGCCTGTTAATCTCCCTTTTTGTATTTTTTCTCCCCTCTGATATTTTCTCCTCACCCCAGGTTTCCAGACCCAATCTATTTATATAGAGTGGCAGCCTGAGCAAGGTTAACTGGTCACTAAAAGCAGCAAGTTATTTCCTTTTCCTGGGCATGTGCATCTTATTAATAAGCCTTCTGGACCTTTAGATTCTTTTTTAATTAAAACCCTTGCCGGGGGCAGCTGGGTAGCTCAGTGGATTGAGAGCCAGGCCTAGAGACAGGAGGTCCTAGGTTCAAATCCGGCCTCAGACACTTCCCAGCTGTGTGACCCTGGGCAAGTCACTTGACCCCCATTGCCTACCCTTACCAATCTTCCACCTATAAGTCAATATACAGAAAGTTAAGGGTTTAAAATTAAAAAACAAAACAAAACAAAAAAAACCCTTGCCTTCCATCTTAAAATCAGTACTATGTATTGGTTCCAAGACAGAAGAGCAGTAAAGGTAAGGCAATGGTTTAGTGACTTGCCCAGGGTTACACAACTAGGAAATTGCCCAAGACCATATTTGAACACAGGACCTCCTGTCTCCAGGCCTGGCACTCTCTCCACTGAGCAATTTAGTTGCTGCCCCCCTCCCCTGGCATGTGTATCTTATTAATAAGCCTCCTAGACCCATAGGCTCTTAAGCCACTCAAACAAATCAGTGTCTGATGATGGACTTCAAGGTATTTAGAGCCAGCATATGGAATACTCTTGGGCAGGTGACTTTTCCTTAGTTCTTAGCATATTCATTTTGTTTTATTGTTTTGATTTGTTATTTCTTTAGCAAAAGACATTTGCCCAAATGGCATAGCTAAAACGCTCTGAAGCATTCCACCTTACCCCTGGTGGGTATGCATGGGGTCTGACAAGTTTTCAGTGCTAGTAAAGTCTTTCTGGCCTGGGCTGGCCATTTCACCATGGAGTAGAAGGGCACAGTTCTGCTGGGCAGACCAATGCAATCATTTCCTGTACTTGCTCTTTGATTGGCAGCTTATTTGGTGTAACAGTTAGTTGAGGAGGGGAAAAGCAATCAACCATCCTCTGGGAATACCTGAAGCTGGAGTCCTATGGCTCAGTGTCTGGTTGAGGTGCCATCTCCAAGGAGGAATTCAGAATGTGGAAACAACTGGAAAGGTTAATGAACTGGGAAGGAGAAGTGGGAATGTTGAGCTCAGTTCTGCAGTGTGACTTTAAGACCTTAGAGAAGTGGCTTAACCTTGCCTGGTTTCCTTTTGCAAAATGAAGGAATTAGACTAGGTGGCCTCCATGGGTCCAGGGGAGGAGAACCAGAGGGCTCTTTACTAAGCCCCAGTTCTGTGCCCAGCTTTCTGCTAGGCTGTGCCATGTGGGAGATGGAAGGCAATCTCCTGGAGCAGTGATGGGCAAACTACTGCCCTCAGGCCAGATGTGGCCCCCTGAAATGTTCTATCCCACTGTGGGACATTATTCCTAATCTGATGAATACAATGAGTAGGATACAATACAATGAAACTTCGAAAAAGTTGCCTTAGAAACTGACAGATGACCATTTCCTTTCCTTTGGCCCCCTTTTTAAAAAGTTTGCTCATCATTGTCCTGGAGGATCCCACCATCTTGGTGGGGAGACACTTTAGAATCTAGGTCTGGAGCTAGAGGAGTCCTTATGTGGTCTAACCTCCTGGTGTCACCAATGAGGAAATAGACCAAGGGAGGCTGTGATTCACACAGGAATGCATAGGCAGAATTTGAATCCAGCCCCTCTGACTTTCGAACCAATGCTCTCTCTGTTGCACCTCCCTCATTTCCATTCTTTCATGGGACAAACAGATGCTAAATTAGATGGACTTTTAAGAGATCACAGAAGACAAAGAGCAAGGGTCGAAGTAGTCGGGTGAAGCTGCCTGTGCCCTCTTAGGGAAGCATGGAGTGGGCCTGGAAAACAGGTAAGATATGGAAAGGATCTTGTTTAGTTTACTTTAAACTGAAGAGTAACTGACTAAATCATGTTGGAGCTGTCGTGTTCCATTCCTGTCTTCCTCCCCTCCTTGTTAAGGAACAGAACTGAGTAGGGTGGGAAGAGCTGGGCTCTCGACTCTCTTTGAGGCTGTGCTGGAGAATTCAGAGTCCTAGATTTAGAACTGGAAAAGACCTCAGAAAAGCACAAAATCCTACACTTACCCAGCCCCGGATGTGCTCTAGCTCAGAACCCCTCTCAGAAAGGTCCCCTGTTTAACTCCACTCAGGTGTGAATATTCTGCTTTCGAAGTACTCTGCACTTAGGTCATCCATTCGGAGTTCATGCATTTCCACTTGTTGATTCGGGTCTTCCCAGCCTAAAGTCACTCATTACTTCTGTGAAAACATTAGGTGAAACTGGGCAGATGGCTTCATGGGAACAGGGTTATTAACCTGTCCTTGGCCAGGAAGTTACAGTGGGGCGCCACGACTTGATCTGGGATTCCACTGTTTAATCCATCGACAGTATTATGAAATTGAGAGCACAGCCTTCTGGATGGGACAGCTCTCTTGTTTAAATTATTCTAGGCACATTCTCATAGATGATGGGTCTCAATGACTCTCTTAGTCCCTGAGGCAAGGACTATTTCTTTTTTTTATGATTTATCTTTTCCTTAAGACAAGACTGAATGAAGTAACTCCTTTGTCCCTGGTGTAGACATTATTATTATTAATAACAATAATTATAGCTAACATATACCACCTAATACGTAACAGGCACTGGCTAAGTGCTTTACATATATTATTTCATTTGATTCTCACAGCTCTGGGAAGTAGATGCTGTTATTCCTATTTTGTTGTTCAGTAGTTGTTTAGTTGTGCCCAATGCTGTGACTCCACTAGGGGTTATTTTTGCAAAGATACTGCAGTGGTATGTCATTTTATTCTCCAGCTCACTTTACAGATTAGAGAACTGAGGTAAACAGGGTGGAGTGACTTGCTTAAGGTCATACAGACATAAGGGTCTGCCCTCAGCCAGGGAATGCCTATCTAGTCTTCTGGGTCAATATTGGATTGGGCAAGAGGCTCCCTGGAGAAACAGTTTCTCTGGTCTCCAGGCTTTGATTTTCTATTGGTTCGTGTTCTAGTATTTATAGTGACTCCATTGAACTGTAGATGGAACTCTGTGGATCTTTCACACCTAGTGTAGACAACGACACTAGATATGGGGAGGCTAGATGACCCCTTCCAGCTAAGCACTTGATGATGAAGCCAGTGAACACATTTGTCTACCAACCCCAGGGAAACTCCTATCTATCTTGTTGTGCCAAATTTACTTCTTAACTGCTCCCTCTTCCCCCTAGGGTTCCCTGTGGGATGGCTGCTAGATGCTAAAGCTGTCTAGGGTCCCTTTCTGTTCTCCCCAACTTCCATAGTTCTCCTTGAGAATACTACCAGATTCTCAAGGGTTAAGATTGTGACCTGAGATGTCAGGATTTTGAAAGGGAAGTGGGAAACAATAGCAGAGCAGAGGTCACATCATACTGCCTCAGGTTGGCTGGACCTGGAGGAATTGTTCTGAGGAGCAGAATGCCTCCACCCTAGTCTTCCTCTTGAGGGCAACAAGGCAAAAAGAGGTAGGACCAGGGCCTAGTAATTCAAGTCTGCTAAGTAGGTCAGGAGCCCTGAGGTCAGCTCTTTCAACTTGGGACGCAAAAACTGATCATAATCTGTGGCTCAGCTTCTCTGCTTATAAACATTTGCTGCTAAAGATTCTAATTTGAATAGGGAGTGCATCCTAGAAGTAGAGAGGCAGCCTTTGCAAAAGGATGCAGACCTAGGGGTGCTGGGTGACTTAGTGGATAAAGCCAACTCTAGGGATGGGTTCCAATCTGACCTCTGATACTTCCTAGCTGTATGACTCTGGGCAAGTCACTTAACCCTCATTGTCTAGCCCTTACCACTCTTCTCTGTCTTAGAACCAATGTGTAGTATTATTTCTGAGACAGAATGTAAGAGTTAAAAAAATACAGACCTGAGCTGGGTTGCTGAGTTTAGAGAAAAGTGGTTGAGTTTGGATGGAAAAACAAACCAACCAAAAACCAAACCCGGTATGTGAATGGGGTGCAATGCAGTATGTGTAGAGGCAGAAGCATTTAATAGAGAGAACCAGTGATGATTGCTGGGCAGGTAAGTGATAGGGTCAGACATTTGAGGAAGATGACTTTATTTTTTTATTATTTTTATTTTTTTAAACCCTTACCTTCCGTCTTGGAGTCAATACTGTGTATTGGCTCCAAGGCAGAAGAGTGGTCAAGGCAAGGCAATGGGGGTCAAGTGACTTGCCCAGGGTCACACAGCTGGGAAGTGTCTGAATCCAGATTTGAACCCAGGACCTCCCGTCTCTAGGCCTGGTTCTCAATCCACAGAGCTACCCAGATGCCCCCAGGAAGATGACTTTAGCAGCTACTTGAAGTCTGATTTGAAGGAAGATACTGAAATCCAGATCAATGAGAAAGCTTCTGTCATGGTCCAGGCAAGGGATGAAGAAGTAGCTGGTGATGGTGATGAGAAGAGAGCAGACATGGACATAGACCCAATAAGATCTGGCATCTCACTAAATCTGAGGGATTAGGGATAGGAGAAAGTCAAGGATGCCTCCAAAGTTTTGATCCCAGGTGGCCAAAAGGATGGCGATGCCCTTAATCCAATAGGGAAGTTGGTTGTGGGGATAGGGAAGGGGCTAGTGAATTCCGTGATCACAGTCCATTAGATTGTGAGCTGCGTGAGAGCAGGGACTGCCACACACATCCCTCCCTTCCTTTGTTTCCCCAGCACTTAGGGTAGCACCTGGCACATAGCAGATACCTACTAAATACTAGTTGACTCACTGGATGTTGCTTTGAATGCCGATGGGATGTCCAAGAGGAGATATCCAGCAGGTAGCGGGTAAAACTAAAAAGAGTTCAGGACTGAAGTCTAGATTTGAATGTCATCTGTGTAAAGGCAGTTGAATCCAGAGGAGATGATGAAATCGATGGAGAGAAACTGGAGCCCAGGACAGAGGCTTTTGCAACACTCATGTTTAGGCTCATTCAGTCAGGCTAAAGATTAAATACCTACTATGTGCCAGGCACTGTGCCAAGCACTGGGGAAGTAAATAAAGACAAAAGATGGTTCCTACCTTCAAGGAGCTCACAATCTAATAAAGGGGAAGAGGGAGAACATGAAAAAGAAGCTGAAAGGGGAGGAGGGTTAGGAAGGAGAGAACCCTGCTTGGGGCATGATGGAATCCTGCAGCCAGGTGGGAAATGCCAAGGTGGCTGAACTCTCTCCATAGAAGTCTTTGGAGGAGTGCTCTGATGTCTATCCTTTCTAATCAGAGGGAGGAAGGAACTCTGGGGCAGGGAGTGCTGAGGATGTGTGTTAGATGGATGGCGTTCCATTAGAGGAAACTAAAAAATTAGTCTTGGACTGGTAGGAGGTAAAGCAGAGTGTCCAGTTGAGGTGGGGTGGAGGGAAGTGGTTGATAGTGTTAAAAGCCTCAGAGAGATTCAGTAGGTTGAGAAAGGAGAAAAAGCCATTGGATTTAGCAGTTAAGAGGCCACTGGTAACCTTGAAGAAAGTAATTTCAGTTGAGTTGGAAGTCAGGTTGGAGGAACTGGAAAGTGAATAAGTGAGCAAGACAAGGCAACGAATGTAGATTAAATTTTAGGAGTATGTCAATGAAAGGGAAGAGAGAGATCAGATATTGCTTTAGGGAATGTCAGGGTCCAGGAAAGGACATTTTTTTTGTTTGTTTAAAGGCTGAGGGAAACCTCCACAGGTTTGCAGGCAAAGAGGAAAGGTCAGGAGACAGAAGAAATGAGAGGGAATGATGGAGGAAAAGCTCAAAAGGGTAGGAGGTTTGGCCATGGCAAAGTGAATGGCTTTATTATTTTTTTCTGAATTAGATCCTTTCCTATAAACATACCATGGCAGTTCTAAATTGAGGCTAACCTGGATTTTCTAGCTGCCCCTGAGGCTACCCTGAAAGAGGGAACATAGATTTAGAGTGGAGAGGGATCTCAGAGGCCATCACTTCTAATGATTCATGTTACAGATGAGAAAAACAAGGCTCCACGAGATGCATGATTTGCCTGTGGTCTTCTAGGGAACACAGCATGAAGATTTGAAGCCAGGTCTTCTGACTTTAAATTTAGGGCTTTTAATCCCACACCACCCACCTCTCTTTCCTTTTCCCTGTGGGCCAGTTCCAGAGTTAGTCCTCAAAGATCAGTCCTTGGAATGCTGACCCAGAGCTTTTCTGATCAGATCCTTAGTCCTTGGTGTTTTAAAAACTTTTGTCTAATCAGCAAAGCAACCAAGACCCCAAATAAGCTCCTTTTCAGCATCTGAATAGTGGCCATTCAACTACTGGAAAGGACGGGCAACTTTTGAAAAACTGGGTTCTCCTCCCTGTTCATTATGGATATGTTCTGGGGGTGAGTCAACATCCCTTTCTGTCTCTGCATTTATTCATCTATCCAACAGAATTTATTAAGCACTATATGCAGGGTCCTGTGCCAGTCACTAGGTACTACTTTTGATCTTAGTCAAAAGGCAGAGAAGCAATTGTGCCAGCCACTAGGAAGGATCCGGAAATATGAAACTTGGTCCCTGCCCTTAAGGAGATTCTAATCTCTTTGGAAACATGAAGTTTTCTAATGGAAGCTGATTTATTTATTTATTTTGGCTTGTGCTCTACTCTGGCCCTCACTCAGCAAAAGAATATGATCGTGTGACCTTAGCCAAGTCCCTAGAACTCCCTAATAACTGCAAATTTGCTTTAATATCATCTAGTCATATCACAAGCTTGTTGACTAAATGACTATTACTGAGTCTTCGGTCCTTTGGGCAGAATCGGGCTCTTTCTTTTGTGGACACTTTTAATTGCCAAGAGGCCAAGGAATTATCCATAGGAGTATCTGAACGGTAACTTTTTTTGGTTCTACTTTCCTCCCCTGCCTCTACATAAACAGTTGAGCCTGTTCTGCATCCACAACCCAGTGGTGTCAAACTCAAGTAGAAATGGATCCCTGCTGACCAGGGACATATCAACTTAGAAAAACCACAAATTAACATCATCTATAATGTATTATCTTCATTTTGTTAAACATTTCCCAATTATAAAAAAAAAAAGGCCAACCCTTACTTTCCATCTTAGAATCAATACTGTGTATTGGTTCTAAGGTAGAATGGTAAGGGCTATGTAGTGGGGGTTGTGACTTGCCCAGGGTCACCCAGCTAGGAAGTAACTGAGACCAGATTTGAACCCAGGACCTCCTCTCTCTAGGTCTGGCTCTCAATCCACTGAACAACCTAGCTTCCTCCATCTCCCCAGTAGCATCCTAATCTGGTTCTGGCCACTTTCAGGAATTTTATGAGCTTTTTGCAGTAAGCCTTGAGTTTGATACTCTGTCCTACATTCTGTGTCAAAAAGGAACTAAATGCATAAGTGGCATATTCTAACCCCTAGGTATGGTTCTAGAGTCAAGGACAGGTTAAGTGCCATTTTCCAGCTATTCTTCATTTTCCCCTTAAGCCCTTACCTTCCATCTTAGAATCAGTGTTGTGTATTGGTTCCAAGGCAGAATAGAGGTAAGGGCCAGGCAGTGGAAATGAAATGACTTGCCCAGAGTCACAGTTGGAAGTGTCAGAGGCTGGATTTGAACCAAGGACCTCCCATCTCTAGGCCTGGCTCTCAATCCACTGAGCCACCCAATTGCTCCCCCCCCCCCCCAGCTATCTTGCTTGCCTATAGAAGGAAATAAAACCCAGTTGGGGATCTCAGGATATCAATTCCACCACCACAAGGTTACTCCCCAAGGCATGAAGAAGCTATCAGTTGACATTTTGAAGAAAAAGAAGCATGGAAGTGCCCCAGTGGCTGCTGCTAGAATCAGGAAGAAGGGAGTGGCCAGAGCCAGGACAGTCAGAAGCTTCTAGAGTAACTGGTAGAAGGCAGGAGGAGGAATTAGGATGATCTTGGGTTACATGGAGAGGCATAGAGTTGGCTCTAGCCATACTGGCATCTAAATAATATTTGTATAGTCACTTTGTCTTACAAAGTGCTTTAGAAACATTTTTATCTTTACAATAGCTCTGAGAGTTAGATGCTATTATCACCTTTTACAGAGGAGGTATAAGGCAACTAGATCTTAAGTGACTTGCCTAAGGTCATACATCTAGGAGGTAGATGAGACTAGCTTTAAACTCGGGTCTTCCTGACTCCAGACTCAGCACTCTATCAATGATACCTCTAGAGCCGTATTGGGGAACCTATTGCACATGTGCTGCAAGGGGCTGCTCCCTCCCCTTCTCCATGAGTGCCTGAGGACATTTCTCTCATCACCCGCCTCTCTGTCCAGCAGTCCAATGAGAGCGCTTCCTCCCTTCCCGATCTAGGGTAATGTGGGGCTCCCATGTTTTGTGAGGGTTGCAATTTGGGCACTTGGTCTCTAAAAAGGTTCGCCATCACTGCTCTAGAGTATGGCCAGGAAGGTTAGGAGTAACCTATAGAGTCCTCAGAGGTAGGCAGTGCTGATGGTGAGAAGGTGAACCTCAAATTTATGCCAAGTGAGCCCTGCTTGAAGAACCTGGGGATGGAGAAAAGCCTTGGGAACATGATCACTGTTTTTAAGGATGTGATGGATAGCCTCGAGGAAGAGGGACTGATTTATTCTCTTTGGCCCATGAGGGCAGAGCTAGAAATCATGAGTGGACAATACAAAGAAGCTTGCTGTCAGGGAAGGCTCTGCAGCAATGAAAAGTATCCAACAATGGAATGAGCTGCTTCTGGACAAATCAAGGAAACCCCTCTCTAGAAGTCCTCAAAAAAAAGGTTGAAGGATTACTTATCAGGTAGGGTGGAGGAGGAGGGGTTCCTTTTCCCTATGGGTTTGGTTAGATGGCTACTGAGGTCTGTCACACTTTCCCAGAATTCAACGCTCTTGCTCCAGAGACCTTTAGTCTGGTAGGACAGGGTTTCAAGCACATTTTGTGTATTAGCTCCTCAATGCAGTGAACTTCCTCCCCCTTCCCCCCATAGGTAGTTTTGCTATTCCTATGCAGTCCCAGAACTCTGTACAAATGTGTTTTCAGAAGCAGTGAAGGCCATGGTGGACTCTGACCTCTAGTCCTGTGGCTTTGAAGCATCTGTTGTCACTCATGCTTTCCAGCTGTTTTTCACATGGGCAGTTCAGTTGACACGGCTTCCCTCTCTTCCCACTGAGGATTCCAAGAGTCCTGACACTCTGCTTACTCAGAGTGACAGTCGAGGCAGCTTTTCCTAATACGGCATGCCCACTTGTTCCCCCCATCCCCAACCTCTTCCCTTGTGTCCTGTGGCTATCTTCTGCTTTGGTAGGAAGCCAAGCCCTGAGGCAAGATACTGTGGGTCCAGGAAGGCCTTTATCTACCACCCAGAGGGGGTGACAGATCACAAGGGATGCTCAGACTTACCTAAAGCTACCCAGAGCTTCTGTGCCCATGATGTATAGATATGGGAGGGCTGGTTCTCTTCTCTTTGCCTGACAGGATGTGAGGCTCATGGCATTTAATAGAAACCTGTTGAATAGCAGCCAGCTCTCCTTCAACTGAGACTGCATGCAGAGAAAGAGCACCAAGCTCCTTCAGGTGCCCCTCCTGAAGAATGGGGAGAATTAGACCCAAGGTCCCTAGCAGCCCTATAAACTGCCAGCACCCTCTTCCTCCTTTCCTGGTTCTTCTGGCTGGATAGCACTGCCATTGTTACTTTCTTGGCATCCATCTGTGTCCCCATGACTTGGCCTCTAGAGGTAGATGTGTGCTAGGAGAATAGCTATCCTGGCCCTGGTACAGCAGAGGGAGCCCCAGCCAAGGCTGATCCTAGAGGAGTTGTGAGAGCTAAAGAAAGGGGGAAGAGAGAGACAGAGACACAGCCAGAGAGACAGCCAGACACAGACACACAGAGACACAGAGACAGACACAGACAGAGACAGAGAGACTGGAAGACACAAAGACAGACAGAAACAGAGAGACACACAGACATAGACAAAGACAGACACAGACAGACAGACAGATAGATACAGATGGACAGAGACACAGACAAACACACAGAGAGAGAAGGGAAGACACAAAGACAAACAGAAAGACACACAGACATAGAGACATAGACAAAGACAGACACAGACAGATAGAAACAGATGGACAGAGACACAGAGAGAAAAGACACAGAGAGACAGAGACAGACACTAAGAGACAGAGGGACACACAGACACAGACAGAGACACAGACACACACAAAAACACAGAGACACACAGACAGATACAAACAGAGTCACAGAAAGAGACAGAGAAGGGAAGGGAAGGAAGTGAAGGAGAAGGGAAGGAGGAGAAGAGACAGACTATGTGTATACGAGTTGGGTGGTAGGTAAACAAGGATGTGGGGAGCAGGACATAGCATAGCAATGAGATAGAGCTTTTAGCTCCCCAAAGACAGGGCTCAAAAGGCCCTTCCCTTAGGGACCATTCTCTAAGAATCCTTTTACATTTCCCATTTCTTTTGTGGCTATAGGATGAACTGAGAAATATATCTACACCTTCCCTCTGCCCAAACTGGGAGTGAGGTCTTTTAACCCCATCCAGCTCAGGGCTGCCTCACCCACTTTGCTCCGTATCATAATAGGCCTGGATGTTATTAGTGGGTGAATGGAGAAGGCTGGAGGGCCGGGGCCGAGAATGAGGAGGGGGAAGTTCTGGGGTGATAATCATCTTGGAGACACCATCTTACACCAGGAGATTAGGAAATCCCCCATTTCCAGCACCTGAGGGTCAGATATCCTCCCCAGGAAAAAGCAGACCAGATCCATAGGACTGGCCCATGGGGTGAGGGATTCCCTCTCAGGGCAGGTAGGTTTGTTTGTCTCTGCACCTTCAGCCTTAAGAGGAGCAGCTAAGCAGAATATCAGAGGCTTACATTTCCAGTGCACTTTCTTCACAGCAGCCCTAGATAGCACCTATTTTACAGATAAGAACACTGAGACTCAGAGAGGGGAAATGACTTACCTGGGCCCTTGTGCATAGTGGGTGCTTAATAATCAATTTGAAAGGATTGGTAAGACCAGGTCTCTAAATTATCATAGCATCTGGAGCTGGAAAGGGCCTCGGAGAACATCTCATCTGATGTAATTTTATAGAGAGGAACACAAAGCCCAGAGTTCATGCTGGTTTTTAGGGCAGGGGAAGGGGATAATAAGCATTTATCTAGCAACTACTAGGCTCTTCAATGGATCCCCAAAAGAACCCTGCGAGAGAGGGGCTGTCCTCCTTCTATAGTAAAGGAAACAGAAGCAAACAGATGAAAAGGCTTGGCCTTTGTCACACAGCTAGGGAGTATCTGAGGTTAAGTTAGAATTTGGGTCTCCAGGCTCAGAGCGCTATCCACTGTGCCACCCGGTTGTCTCCACTAAGCAGAATCAGGATTTGAGCCCTTGTCCTTTTGACTCCAGAACAGCTATTCTTCATGCTATGACGCATAAGAAATACTTAGCCCTTCCACAAAGAGTCCCTCATATCGTCCAACCCTATGGAGGAGAAGGCGAGCCAGTTTTTCCTCACCTTAATCAAGGGTACACTAGTTCCCAGGAGGCCAAGAAGAGTGGTGAGTTGGCTTCCTTTGTTCTGAGGCATCTTTCTAACCACCCTTCCCCCATCGACACATTCCTCTGCCCTTTGGAAAGCCAAGCTTTCTTGGGTGGATTGGTTACTTTATTGTTCTTGCATAGACTCCATATTCCTCAGGAAAATGAAAGGTTCTGCGTGAGCCATCTCTACCTTTGGAGAATTGGAGGCCAGTCCTGCTGGCCAAGACTTCCTCTTCATCCTCTTAGTTATGCCAAGGCTCCATGTAGTTTACATGTCTGGGGAGAGAAGCAGACTCTCATCTTAAGTCCTACTTTCTATCATTGGGACACACTCCCGCTGTAGAATCTCCAATGACTTCCTCTTTTATAGAGTCAAGGATTATTGGAGCTGGAAGGGGAACTTGGACATCACATAGGGCAACCCCCTAATTTTAAAGATAAGGAAATGAAGTCTAATACCCCAAATGGGGTTATTTAAAGGCTTTTGTAAAGAGCCAGGCTATATCCATCCCCTCCTCCTCTTCCCCCCTTCTCTGTTTGGCATACAAAGCCCCTCTCTACATTCTGGCCCCCCCTCTCTATTTTTTGCCTCTGCTCTCCAAATTTCCCTTCACTCTGCCCTCCTCCTTATCCCCTGAAAAGACCATACTCATTTCCAGCCCTTTGCTTTAACTCATGCTGTTTTCTTGCCTGGAATGCCAACCCTGTTTCCTCCATTCTCCAAGCCCCACCTTCGCTGGGAAGCCAATCCCAACTGATCTCTCTCTTCTATAACACTTATAGTTATTGCTACCCAGCTAGCACTTTATTTTTCCTGCTTATTTCATTTCCTCAGCTGGTTATAAGTTTCCTGAGGGCATAGATGACTCTTCTAGTTCTCTTATATCTCCCTATGGTACCCTGCATGGGGGGGGGCATAGAATGAACACTCTTTTTTTTTTTTTTGGCTGAATCCTTCCTCCAGCTGCCTTGTCTCTTAAAAGACAATCTCAAACCCTTCCCTCTGCCCAAACTAGGAGTGAGGTCTTCTAGCTTTTCTCTCTAGTTCTTCCAGCATCTGTGACTCTTTTCAGAGCCCCATGCCTAGATGGTATCTTAAGGTCCCTTCTGGTTCTGACAACCATTAACACACACCCATTCCATAGATGTGGGCACTGAGGCCCAAAGAGGTGACATTTTTTTGTCCAAAGGCATATCCAGATCTTTTCACTTCAAGCCTGATGCCTTCTCTGCCACTGTTTTACATTGGGGGTCCTGTTCTACCCTGTTTCCCTTTCCAGTGAAAACCCCAACCTCACCTCCAGAGGCATTCATGGAGCTGGACAGCTCCCATGTGCCTGCACTGTTTTGAGTGACTGGTGAGTCCCTTGATTTTTCCCTGACCTTATGTCCTAGTGACTTCATAGAAGCCATCATCCATCTTAGCCTCCAAAAAACCTAAGCAGTGGGAACTAAGCCCAGACTTAGATAGAGGACACTTGACTCAGACATGGCAGGCGAGGGTCTGGATACTGGGCAGGGGTCCCCATTCTGTTACCTGTAGGCAGTGCTAAAGCTTCGGAAAGTGTTCCTGTGGGAAGAAAAGCAATACTCCTTAGATCTGAGGTGGGGAGCCAATACCCTGGTTCCCATGGACAGCCTCTGATGGATCACTTACAGGGTGTCATAAGGCAGGGGTTTCTGTCCATACTGGTCAAGGCTGGGATTCTGGTTAAGGCAGTACTAAGAGAAGGCAAGAAAGGAGATAGAGACCAGTAAGTAGTAGCTTTTTGGCTCAATTCCCCTCATGAAAGCTTAGAGATCTGTGGGGATGTGGCTGTGTGTTCATGGGGGCCAAGGGTTGATGCTGTCTCCTGCCCTCTGCAGTCACTGGATTTGGAAGCAAAGCCCATGAGATCTAGAAGGGAATTAGCCTCCACCTATTCCAATTTCCTTATTTGACAGCTGGAGGAGTCTTGGAATAAATTGCCTAAGATAGGGGCTAAGTTGAATCTTCCAGTTCCTCAGAGGCCTTGGAGGGATTTGGCGGGTAGTTGGGTATGGAATGACCCATTGGCTCTGCTTGTATTTCAGTTGTGAACTGCTAAGCCAATGCTATTGCAAAGAATGGCCCAGGTAGGCCTTGGAGAGGGATGATGGCATCAGGAAGAAAGATCATTTCTTCAGTTAATCATCATCTCATCTTACACATATGTAGGATACTTTATGGTTTGGCACAGTGGTTGTGCAAGGTTATGGGAAGGGAGGCATGTATTCCAATCTTCATTTTGCATATAGGGAAGACTGAGGCCCAGAGAAAGGAGTGACTTGCCCAAAATGACTGGCTAGTTCATGGAAGAGCTGGGATCATAAGATCATTGACTTAGACCTAGAAGGAATCTCATAGATCATGAATTTAACACTTTTCTCTCCTTCACACCATTACCCATAACCTCATTTTATACATGAGGAAACTCAAGGCTCATAAAGGCAAAATAATTTGCCCAAGGTCACACCTAGACTCTCAGACCCATAGTTAATGGAATCTAGGGAACAGAGATAAATTGGGGGTGATAGCTGGGTAGTTAGACCTGGTCTCCATTGGCTTAAAGGCTGGGAAAGTCTCTGCTCCTTCCTTCCCAGCCCTCCTGAGAAACTCAATCTTGTTACAGAAGTCAGAATGAGGGTCTTCTATTGTGGATCCCTGACTCCCCTCCTCCTCTCCATTGAGGACCACCAGAGCACTCCAGGTGGTCTTCTAATAGATAAAGAGGAATTGTTCTTTCTATGTTCTGTTCCAACCAGAGGAGGGGGAGAGAGATGTGGGAGCTGCCTCATTCTCCCATCATCTTCCTTCCTACCCTCCTCTTCTCCACCTCACCCTCTTTGGGGTTTCCAGGCTGACAGGGATTCTGTCCCAGTGGAAACATGACTGTGCCTGCCCTCTGCCAGGGCTCGGAATCACCAGATAGAGGTGGGCTCAAGTTATCCTACCCGCCAGCACTGGGTGACATCCGGCTTCAGGTACCTCACAGCATAGCCACTGAAACCTTCAACTGTAGAAAGAGAAAGATGATGCTCAGTTGTGCCCCAAGCCCAGGTTCAGGTCCATCCCTTCTATCACACAACTGAGAGAGCCCAACCTACATAGATGCCTGCTTGCCTATGTGTAACACACCCTCCAACCCCACCAGTCCTTATGTCTACCCCAAACCTTAAACCCTTGCTCTTCAGGTCATTGTATTATCTCTAGAAGGTCTACCTTGCACCATTCTAGACTAAAATGTTTCTGTTAAGGGAATAGAGCAATTTTATCCATCATTTGATGAGAATGGCTCCCAATCTGCCAGCAATGAGCAGGCCCTTTGAAAATAGGACACAGAATAAGTAGATTTTGATTAGAAGATCAGGGGAGAAACCCAATGTTGGGGAGCCTCAGAGTAGTTGGGGAAAACAAAAACCCCCAAATCCTAGTAGAGGGTAGGGTAGAACCCTGAAAATAATGGAAGAAGGAAGATGGAAGATGGACTCCACTGATTGCCCAATTCTATGCCAGGCAGTCTCTGGGCTGAAGCAGAGGCTTCTACTGTTTAGTGAGAGGAGTTTCCTTGACCTTTCCTTCAGCTCCCAGGCCCTTGGTTCCTTTATATTTTAGTCTGACACTTAGAGCTCTGATGGACAGGAAAGGACCAGCTAGAGGGAGGAAGGCTGTGTTTCCGGACTCCACAGGACCTGGAGGTGGGGACACAAGGAAGCAACTGCATAGAGACTTCCTGTCCCCTCCTATTGGATCTGTTCATGATAATAATTAATAACTAATGTTTCTATAGTGTTTTCAGCTTCACAAAACTTTTTCTTCACAATATTTTCCTGCTGTATGTTGTGCAACAATTTTTTTTTTATTTAAATTATTTATTTATTTGTTTTTTTACCCTTACCTTCCATCTTAGAATCAATGCTATGGGCTAGGTAGTGGGAGTTAAATGACTTGCCAGGGCCACACAACTGGTAAGTGTCTGAATCCAGATTTGAATCCACACCTGCCTCTCTATCTACTGAGCTACCTATCTGCCCAAGTGCATTCATTATTTCTGATTTATGGATGAGGCTCAGTTTGCCTACATAGTTGGTTAAATGTCATAGCTGGGACTAAGGTTATTAAGTTGGAAGCTTAAAAAAGCAAACAGCCCAAACCAGTTATAAAATGTCACATTATTAAGAAACAACTGACTTCTATGATGAGATGGCTGCCATGCCCTCAGAAGGGACTGGTAGACAGCCCTGTTTGGGATGCCAACCCAGGTTACCCAAGACCACCAGCCATTCCAGTCCTCAGGGTCAGGATAATACAAAAAAGGGAAGCCTCATAGTCCCCACAGTCCATTCTCTTGTTTAATTTGGGGAAGAGGGAATGAATTATTATCCTTGTTTCACAGAGGAAGAAATGGAAAGTTGCTTTGGGTCAACCATAATCTGTAATGGAGCTGGACTAGACATCAAGGAACTTGACACACTCAGATTTTGGCATGCTTTATGGTTTTGGCCATAATACCCAGAGGTCATAGGTGCTTACTATTTCCCTCCTTCCCTCTCTTCCTTCCTTCCTCCCTCCCTTTCCCTTTCCCTCCCTCCCTCCCTCCCTCCCTCCCTCCCTCCCTCCCTCCCTCCCTCCCTCCCT
>NC_058131.1:40110238-40134413 GCF_016433145.1 Gracilinanus agilis | reverse complement strand
TCCCTTCCTTCCTTCCTTCCTTCCTTCCTTCCTTCCTTCCTTCCTTCCTTCCTTCCTTCCTTCCTTCCTTCCTTCCTTCCTTCCTTCCTTTTCTTTTCCAAATCTAAGTTTCTCCATACTAATCTGAGAAATTTCTCAGGACACCTTTGGTTTTTTGTCTGCAGGACTCTTGACTTTTCACTTAGGGCAAACTCAGGTCCTCCCTTTCCCTCTTACCCTTACCTCAGCTCTGACTATCTTATTCTTCATGTCTCCCTCCCCCCACTCACAATGAGCCTTCAGACCTGTTCCTACCCACCCACCCCAGACCTCCTCTACTCCCCACCGACCAGTCTTATCCACAAGGGGAAGCTTGAACTCTCCTGCTGCAGAGACAAAGCGGGACCAGTCTTCAATGGCATGGGTGTGGCAGGGCCAGTCAATTTTGTTAATGCCAGGTGCTAGTGGTGCCATCTTCCCACCCTGGTACTTCTTTTTAAGCATCCGTCCTGTTCCAGTGATTTCCTATACAGGGAGACCCAAGACCCAAAGAAAAAGAGGAAAGAAAGATAGTTTCTGGTCTTAAGATACCTAGATAATGGAGGCAGGAGTTGGGGTAGGACACTCCCTAAAGGCATGGACCTGGGTAGAAGAAATATGGCTCCCTTAGGACCAGAGGAGTGTTTGCCATTGGACCCACCCCACAGTCAGAACAACTCAACCCAGCAATGTCACTGGACGCAAGAATGGGTCCCATCCTTCCCCTCGCTCAACTATTCTCCTGTTACATGTTACATTCCCCCCCCCCCAGTCCTGTCAGCCCTGACCCCATCAATCAATCAATCAATAACCATTTATTAAGTGACTACCCCATGCCAGGTGCTGGGGATTCAACTGCACAAAAGAATTCCTCCCATTTACACATATATACCCTTTGGTAAATGGAAGGGTATGGCTACGAGTTGAACCCCAGGACCCTTCCCTCTGCCCACTCAAGGTCACCCCTGAGCAGGTAGGAAGGAGAGCTTGTTCCCTTCCTCCCCTGCTTAGCTGGACACACAGAGAAGACACTCATTGCTGCTGACCACCCTGACCTGGGACTGAATGATGGAAGGGTGTCACCTCAATCATTTCTATTCCTTATGTCTTTATGACTAATAGGTCTGAGGGATTAATCACATTAGTGACTGGACCCATGGCTGGAAAACTCCACGGTGTGATTGAAACAAGACAACAGGTTTCCAGGTGGGACTTGGTCCTTCGGAAGGAGCATATAAATCAGAGAGGAGAAGTTGAGGCTGGTGCTGAGGGGAGCCGACCCTCCTTAATCATCCAATTGCCCATTCCATGCATACCTCGTGACCCATTTCTTCCCTCTGCTTCCCACCCTACCGTTCTCTCTCCACCTTCAAGCTGGAGTCACATCTAGGAGGGCCACTCACCAGGCTATTCAGTCTTCTGTTGGGGATGCCCAGCAAGTTGAAGTGTGCTCGAGTAAAGTCATCTGCAAGTAAGAGAAGCAAATGGTAAGTGGTGTATGTGGGAGTGTAGTGTCTGTGCTGAGTACGCGTGCGTGCGTGCGTGCGTGTGTGTGTGTGTGTGTGTGTATTTGCAGAGTGTGTCTGTGTGTTTGTGGGATGTGTGCTTGTGTACTGTCTGGGCTGATTGTGGCTTTTGGCCCTGTGTAATAAATACAGCATGTGTGTTTGTTACAGGCAAAGGCCTTTGACAACTCTGGGATTATTTCTATAATTGAGCCTTTATTCTTGTGCTGTGGAATATTAAAATGTGAAGGTTTGTGTCTCTGTGTGTAGTGGTTCTGGGATCTGAGGATCTATTTGTATATGTGTTTCTTTCTGGGTCGTTGTGTCCAGGTAACCTAGATTGCAAGATTGAGCCTTGGATTATAGATGTTGTTGAGTTATTTCAGCCATATCTGACTTTTCATGATCCCATTTGGGATTCTCTTGGCATGGATATTGGAGTGGTTTGCCATTTCCTTCTCTAGATTATTTTATGGATGAGGAAACTGAGGCAAACAGGGCTATGTGACTTGGCCAGGGTCAGCCACCTAGTAAATGTCTGAGACTGGATTTGAACTCAGAAAGATGAATCTCCCTGACTCCTCCAGGCCTAATGCTCTATGCACTATGGTGCTATCTAGATTCTATTGTGGACAGACTCCTCAAAGGGCTTCCCAGCTCCCTGACATTCTTTACTATGATGTGAGGGTGTGTGAAGTAGAGAGGGAGCAAAGACCAGGTATGGTTCTTCCCCTTTGCCAGATAGAGAAGGTGAGAGATCATCTAGTCCAGTGATTCCCAAAGTGGGTGCCACCGCCCCCTGGTGGGTGCTGCAGCGATCCAGGGAGACGGTGATGGCCACAGGTGCATTTATCTTTCCTATTAATTGCTATTAAAATTTTAAAAAATTAATTCCCAGGGGGCTAAGTAATATTTTTTTCTGGAAAGGGGGCAGGAGGCCAAAAAAAATTTGGGAACCACTGCTCTAGTCTAACTGCCCCTTACAGTGAAGGAGTCCAAAGCCTGTATTTAAATCCAGGTCCATGACTCGAAAGGCGCTGTACCACATTGCTTACACCACGTAAGTGAGGGAATGGAGTGGCCCTTGCTCTTTCCACATGCCACGGCCTGGGACCTTGCCTCCAGGTCAGAAGTCTCCACACAGGTGGCCTGGGTGACCATTACCTTTGTTGCAGTAGGTGGACGACCGGCAGTGCTGCTCAGGGAGTTTGCCGATGACCGAGTCCATGTCCATCCGCCTCAGGGTGGGCAGGTAGGGATGGTAGAGTTGCTGCTTCACCCCTGGGAGCATGTTCTTCTGCGGTATCACAGGGAACATGATGGCCGGAGATACAAAAGTTTCTACGCATTTATCATTCCAAGGAACCAAGTCGATGACCCGAGCCATGGTTAGAAAACCTGAGAGAGAGCTAAAACCAGATGACAGACATGTAGTAAAGAAGGCACGGTTGTGAGACCCTAGACCCACGGCGTCTTGGCCCCTTCCCTCCTGCCAACAACTGAGGCACAAGAGGAGCAACAGAAAGAAATAAAAAAGGATCGAGAACTGCTTGGAGAAGAGGAAGGACAGTCCAGAAGCCTTGGAGTTTCAGAGCCAGCACCGATGGAGCCCTGGCTGATTGCTCCCCCACTCCCCCACCTCTATCTCTCCATCACTTCCCATCTCTTTGTCTGATTGGGTTTGATAGAGGCAGGGGAGGGGGACGAGGTTTTCTAGGACCCTTTGCTATTACTACGTCATGCTAACCTGAGCTCTTCAGGTCTAGCAGAAGGTCTTGTAGACAGGACCAGTCACTATCCTGGGAATCTGGTTAAGATCCTGGCAGCTAGCCCAAGCTGCATCCAGACTCTTCAGCATGACCAGGACATTGGAAAGGAGGCCTGAGGAGCTCCATGATGCCCAAATGGAGCAGCCAGGCCTGAGGAGACTGATTGCATCTGTCTCACTGGCCTGCTTTTCTCTCCCTTCAGCTGAGGATGGCAGGACATTCGCCTCTCTGTCCATTCAAAGGCCAGGGCCTGAAAGTGAATAGTCCTCCTTCTGCCCCACTAGCCTCAGCTTTATTTCTCTCTTGGCCAGGAGCATTGATTGAAGCCCAAGTATAGGCTTAGTCATGATCTCCAGAAAGGGGAAGTAGGACTGACACTCCCACCCCCAGGAGACCATCCCTATTCATTCTCTGCTTCTCTTCCT
Source organism: Gracilinanus agilis (assembly GCF_016433145.1). Lineage (NCBI taxonomy): Eukaryota > Metazoa > Chordata > Mammalia > Didelphimorphia > Didelphidae > Gracilinanus > Gracilinanus agilis. Next base: position 40,130,696 of record NC_058131.1, on the reverse strand, counting down.
CAATGCTTCCCCCTCCACCTCCTCTCTTCTCCTTCCAAGGCTTCCTCTCTCCTTTTTTTTTACTGCCATCCGAAAGCTGGGAGTATATAAAATAAGGCTTATGAAGCTCTTTACATTAGTTATCTCATTTGATCTTTAAGGTAGGTGCTATTACTTTCCCAATTTTTACAGATGAGTAAACTGAGGCAAGATAATCTAAGCCCAGAGTCCACAGCTATTTGATAGAGGATTTGAACTCTAGTCTTTCTGACTCCAAGTCCAGAACTCTATCCACTGCCCCCACTTAGGCTATCCCGTGCCCAAGATGGACTAAAGCCTCCTGTGTGGCACAGGGACTTCTGCTCACATTTAAGGCACCACTCTGTGATCAGAAAAATGATCAGTGAATTAAAAAAAAGAAAAGGAAACTAAGCTCAATTAAGGGCTTCTGCTACATAAAAGACCTAAGGGATACAAGGCCTCCTGAAGTCCAACTTGAAATATCAGTTGATGAGTCAGAAGAGACAAGAGGGGAAAAATTAAATTGGATAATAAGTTTATTAAAGAAACTCAAGGAGGACTTCATTCAGTTTTAAAAAACACACACAAGGCACCAACTGGGAAAACTACAAAATGGTAGTTAAGATCTGAAAACTTTGATGCAAGAGACAAATAAGAGAGTTAATAAAATAAAGCAGAGACCAGAACAGTAGACGGGAAAACAAAATGGAAGAGAAAACAGGCAGCAACAGACTTGGAAAAATTGGCAGAGAGATGCGTAGAAGAAACTAATTTGGAATAATAATATATTTGAAAAGCATAGAAAGAAGTACAAATATTAGATTAATTAGGGTTGAGGAAGATACTGAAAAGGAATTAGGGAACTGGGAAAGAATCTCCAGCACTAAAGTGAGAGAAAATACAAGACAACAGCAAGAAGAAATTCTTAACTAGGGTTTATCAAAACATCTCATCAGTCAGTCAATGAATTGATGACTGTTATTCAGTCCTCCTTATGTGCCAGTATAGCTCCTTATATGCCATACTAGCATTAGTATGAGCAGCCATTGTTTATCAACTAAGAGATGGGAAGAAAGGCAAAAACCAATTCCTTCCCTCCTGGAGCTTCCACTCTAATGAGGGAGATAACAACCAAACATACAAGATATACACAAGATAAACTGAAGATAATCAACAGAGGGCAGCCACCCAGATTCTAAAAACAAGAGAGTAAATCAGATACTTCAGGAGGGATAGCAGAATTTGAATCAGAATCCATTTCTCCTGGTTCCAGTTCAGTGTTCTTTTTCTCAGTGTAGTATGAAAGAAAATCTCCTACATCCTTTTCCATCAGAAGTCTTATGCCATCCCACCTGAGATGGATATGCACCCAAAGACATGGGAATCTTGAAGAAGGAGGAAAGAGGAAGAGCAAAATCTAGGCCATGAGGTCCTGGAGGAGAAAGTGAATGTGGAAAGTAGTCTTGAGTCAGAGTGTTCTCCTGGAAGGTTTTGGGCATCATAAAGGGTACTGAGGGGACCAGGGTGCCAGGGAAAGGGAAGTTTCTGGGAGGCAGAGGAAGTGATCAGTAAAAAAAAAATCAGAGAATGATGGGATTAGAACTGGAAGAGACTGGAAGGAGCATTAAACTTTGTTTTAAAGCTGGGGAGAATAAAGTTTAAGAGGTTAAAAAGTGATCCAATCTGGCTAAGCTAGAATTTGATAGCAGACTCCAAACCCAGTGTTCTTTCCACTATTTTTTTTTTTTAACTCTTACCTTCCGCCTTAGAATCAATACAATGAATTGGTTCCAAGGCAGAAGAGCGCTGAGGGCTAGGCAATGGGGGTTAAGTGACTTCAGTGACTTGCCTAGAGTCACACAGCTGGGAAGTGTCTGAGGCCAGATTTGAGCCCAGGACCTCCCGTGTCTATGCCTGGCTCTCAATCCACGGAGCCACCCCGCTGCCCATCTTTCCACTATTTCTGAAGCTAGCTCTAAGAGTTTCAGAAAGGGAGGTGAGAGAAGGACTCGCAAGGGAGCTGTTTGCCAGTAACAAACCTTGCCTACTTTGAAATCCTCAGAAAGACTGGCTTCTCTTGATTTTAAAGCGGGAGATCACATCTGGGGACTAGGAGTTCTGCTGCACTTGTGAGTTGGGTTTTCTAGTGGATCCAGGCCACCATATGTCTTCTGAGGAAGAAACACAGAAGTAGGAGGGGAAAAAAGATCAATGCTTCAGCAGACCAGATTAAAACAAATAAATACTCTTGAAGAGACAATAACTCTCCTTTCTCAGTTCCTCCTATTGTGAGGTCTCCATCCCTGGCCCTTCTGTTTACTGATCTCCTTATTCACCAGGGCAACGGACAGCTCAGATCCCAAGTCTTTCGTGGGCAGGAAAGGCAGGGTTGCTAGGTGACTGGAGCTGTGTCACCAAAGTTACCTGGAAACTGGTGACCCCTATTCAGCCTCGCTGAAAGGAAACTGTCCCAGTTGGGGAGGGCTCTGGGCAGCTGCTACAGAGGATAAGAGAAGCTGTTCTTCAGGGAATAAGAGTCAGAGAATGGGGAGCTGCTGTGCTACGAGATGGATCCCTCAGAGAGTTGGAGAGAATGCCAAAGGGGGAACAGACTGAAAGTCAACCCAGGGGAATCCCCCCATCCCCTCAGTCAAAGCCAGGCAGGGCAGAATTCACCTCCTGGAGGCACAGAGAGGAATAATTCCTCTGCTTGAGGGGTTTGGATACTTACAGGATTCAGCCCTTTGTCTCTGGGATACAGACACTGACCACATCCTCAGAATAGCTGCTATCTGAGCCTGGAGACATGGCTCAGGGCAAGGTTTCTCAAAAGAGGTACTGGGGAGGCAGCTAGTCACTCGGTGGGTAGAGAGCCAGGTCTAGAGATGAGAAGTCCTGGGTTCAAATTGATCTCAGACACTTCCTAGCTGTGTGACCTTGGGCAAGTCATTTAACTCTTATTACCTAGCCCTTACCACTCTTCTGTATTGATTCTAAGACACAAGGCAAGGGTTTAAAAAAAAAAAAAGAGGAGCTCAGGAGAGAGATTTGAGGGAGTCTTGGGAAACAGGGTTTTAGGCTTGCTTAGGGGAGGTAGTGAGATGGAGTCTACACACCAGGGTCCTCAGCCTTTTGACAAGAAGTAATTTTCTTAAATCCTAAAAATAACTGAAATTTAGGATAAAATTTGTCAAACTGTTCATATACATGACCTAATTTGGGTCTCACAATAACCAGAGGAGGGGTGAGGTGGGGGGAAGAGGGGCTTGAGGATCAGATTCCATTTGTACCTGCTTGCCCTGAATCATACTTATATGTGTCATCCTGTGACACCATTCAGCCTCCAGTGTTCACTTGAGTTTACATAACCCATGCCTTGATGCCAACAGAGGGAGAGGACTGTCCAGCAGATGCCCTTTCTCCTCTCTATGTGAGACTTCTGGGTAATTCTTTCAGTTGCAGTTTGCCAAATCCCTCTCAGTCCTCCTCAACACTTTCCTATTGCTCCATGGGATATCTTCAACTTTAAATTCTTTATGAAAGAGAGATAGTCATGGCTCGCAGATATAAACACACGTGTATAATATACGTATATTTGTGCACACATGCACACACAGACACACATGTGTATACCGCTTGATATACATGCATGTATGTATATATGTATGAAAACACACATATATGCACACATACATACGCATCACCAGAATACTGGATACAATACTAGAGTTAAAACGATGGGCCTTTGTTTTCAGAGAAGGAGCTGTGTGATTTTTTTTAAACTTAATTTTATTCAGTAAACAGAAATCTATTTACCCTTACCCATTGAAAAAGAAAGAAAAAATTCTTGGAACAAATATGCAGTCAAGCAAAACACACATCCCCCAAAATATAGGTCTCAGAATGGAGGAAAGGGAAGGAATAAACATTTATACGGCACCTACTGTGTGCCAAGCACTGTGCTAAGCATTTTATAAATAATACCACATTTCATCTTCACGATGACCCTTTGAGGTTAGATGTTAATATTTAAAGTTGGAGAAACTGAGACAAATGAGGATTAAGTGACTTGCCTAGGGTCACAAAGCTAGGGAGTATCTGAGGTTGGATAGGAACTCGTGTCTTTTTGACTCAAAGCCCAGTTCTCTATTCATTCATTGTGTTTGGTCTGCACATGGAGTACATTATCTCTCTGTGGCATGTTTCATCCTGAGTCTTCTGTAATCATGATTGGTTGTGATCAGAACTGTGTAACTTCCCAAAGTCCATTCAGTCTGCTTCCTTTGTCCAGCTTTGTACTCAGCCCATTTTCTATTTACAATATCTGTTCCAGATACATAGGATGCCCCCCAAATTTTAGTAGTTTTAAGCTATGAGAGCCTGATATTTTAGGTAAATACCACAAGTACTATTAATGTATTTTATAGAAGAAGGAGCGAATGCTACAAGAGGATGAGTGACCTGCCAAGTTGGTCAGGATTTCTGGTGGGAATTGAATCCCAATTCTCTCTGACATGTCATCCACTATGGTATATCTATGGCTATTACCAGCCTACCTTGGGAGAGTGGGCAGGAATGCTGAAAGTGAAATTTCAGATGTGGGGAATAGTTATCATTATTTATTATAGTTCTCTTCCCTAGTGGGAATTGAGCATTGAGAGACAGGTATGACAGTGGAGGTCCAGTTAGATAAAGCTCTGTTAAAGCTTGGGACATCAGTGTCAGTGTGTTGGATGCTGGGCTTTAAATGAGTAAAACTGACTTGGCTGCTCACAAGCTATATGACTGTAGGTGAGTCACTTCCCTTTTTTGGACCCTAATATGTCAAAAGATTAAGCTCAAACTAGCTCATAGAACTGGAAGAGACCTTTGAAGAAATCATCTAGTCCCTTAATTAAGCACACACATTTTTACAAGAAACTGAATCCAGAAGATGAAGTTCAATTGATCAAGTCATGAAGGAGGAATAATCTGGGAGTGAAAATCTGGATCCAAGTTGTCTGACTTCAAATCCAATCTTCTGACCATTCTAGTTCTAGGATACTTTGATCTCTTTGTAGCACCCACCCAGCTAGGAACCATGGAGTGTATAGGGTAGATGACAGAGTCAGGAAGACCCAAGTTCAAATCCTATCTTTGACACTTGTAAGCTATATGTCCATCAGTAAGCTACTTAATTTCTGCCTCAGTTTCCTCATCTATATGATGGAGATAACAATGGTATCTGCTTCTCAGAGTTGTTGTGAGGATTAGATGAGATAAAATATGTAAAGTGTTTTGCAAACCTTCAAGTGCTAGCTATTATAATTTCTAAGAACCTCTCAGCTCCTAAATTGCTATTGTAAAGTCCAAGAGTAGGAGTGAGGAAGCAGCTAGGCAACTTAGAGATGGAAAGTCCTAGGTTCAAATTTGACTTCAGATACTTCCTGGCTGTGTGGCTCTGGGCAAGCTACTTACCCCCAATTGCCCAAGAGCTCTTCTGCTCTTCTGCCTTGGAAACAAGATTTAGAGTTGATCTTAAGACAGAAGACAAGGGTTTTTATTTTATTTTTTTTAATCTAAGGAGGGGGGAGATAAAATGAGCTGTTTGGGGTTCCCCCCCCCCTTCTGTGGAAAAGCAATTGGAAGGTTGCCCTGAAAACTCTGTGGAACTGGGTATGTGTGGGAAGAAGGGGCTGGCCAGCTTCCTCTTCTCTGGTATGTAAACATAGTGCCTGGTGGAGATTAAAGACTATCCTGGAAATCCGAGGTCAGTGGTAAAAGGATCAGGGAGATTGGCAGCCTCAGCAGGTCCTGGATTAGCTCAATGACACTCACTCTACCTTAGACCTTCTGAAAATTACCCTGCTTCCAGTTTTGTGACCTCAACGGAAGCATAAAAGCAGATAGGAGGAGGCGGTCTGGAGGGAGAGCCTTCACCCCATGTAGTTTGTTCCTTGGTCCTTGGGCTCCTCTTAGGTCATCATTTAGGCCTTAGATTTTAAGGACAGCACTTTAGAGGTCCCCTAGCCCACCCACCTCATTGGACAGAGGAAGAAGAGGAGGGATAGAGGAGAAATGGTATCCCCCAACTGCCTGGTCCTCTTCCCTGCCCCCTCCAGACCTAAGAAGTTTCTACAAGGACAGCAGGAATGTGACTTGTATCCACAGCTCAGAGTCTCTGTCTCTCCTCAGTTAAGAATGCCTTGGTTCTTTTCCCAAGATCTTTCATTTCCTGACAAATGACTGTTCCCTTTTCTTATCTTCTCAAGCTCTCTCGAGGATTGATCTCCCATACCAATGTCATCTGCACATCCCCAGACACCCCATGTCTAGCACTCAGTCTCCCACCCCCAACAATTTCCCAATCTGACCTTCATTTTACCTTTTTAAAAATTTTTTTTTAAAACTTTGTATTTTTTGAAATCTTCACCTTCTATCTTAGAATCAGTACTGTGCATTGGTTCCAAGGAAGAAGAACAGTAAGGGCTAGGCAATGAAGGTTAAGTGACTTGCCCAGGGTCATACAGCTAAGCAGATTCTGAGGGTCCAAGGGCAGATTTGAATCTCCTGCTCTGGACTGGCCCTCTATGGAGCCACCCAGCTACCCTATCAATTTACCTTTCAAGGCATTATTTCCTAGACAGGGGTTTCACTTAACTTCGAATTCATGAAGTACACGGATAGATTGCAAGGGGTTTGTGAACTTGGATGGTGGGGGGAATAACATCTCTATTTCAATATCATTGGCTTCCTTCATATTCCTTTATATTTTATTTTATGTCTTTAAGAATATTATTCTGAGATGGGGCCCATAGGCCCCACCAGACTGCCAAAATAATTTTCAGAACCCTTGTCCTAGACCCGTGTTGTTGAACCTATGGCACGTGTGCTGAAGCATGCTGGAGGAGGATGCACCCTTCTCCTTCTCCACACATGCCTGAGGACATTTCTCACTTCACCTGTCCCTCTGCTCAGCAGCTCAATGGGAGCACTTCGTTCCTCCCCTGTCTGGGGCAAAGAGGGGCAGGAAGGGGAGGCTCTCATGTGGCATGAGGGTTGCAGTTTGGACGCTTGGTCTCTAAGGTCTCTAAAAGGTTCACCATCACTGTCCTAGACTATATCCTATCAATGCATGCTGCACATGTCAAAGGGAGGACCAGACTTGACCTGCTTGATGCAGGAGGGATGAAGATCATAAAGTAAAAGCTTCCTAACCCCTAGAATGGAACACACCAACGTAACAAGTTCCTGATTAGCAGTGGAGGTCTTTGGATGGAAGTTGGAAGAGCACTTGTTAAAGGTACAATAGAGGGTCTTCCCACCTGGGTCTGAACTGAATCACTAGAATTCCTCTAATTTTGGCAGAGCTGAAAAAGGTACTTTGGTCGCATTTCTCTTGGGCACTATCCAAGTTCTGGGGAGATGGAGAGGGAAGGGAAGAGGGAGAGAGAGAGAGAGATCAATATTGGCTGGAAGGGATCAGATAAAGCTTCCCAGAAGTCTGAGCCTCATCTTGAAGGATGAGAAAGATTTCACTGCTTTGAATTTATGGCCAAGGGAATAGAAGAAACTGAGGAGGGGGTGAGGATTTAGGAGGAGAAAGGCATGCCCAGGGGATGGTGAGTTCCTGCTCATTAAACAGTTACTAGAAGCTTTCTCTAAACACGGGGAAAACTAAAACAGGCAGAAAGATAATCCCTGCCCAGGAGGAGCTTATGTTCTGATTGGGGAAGACAATACATAAAAGTGAGCAAAGGAGGGAGCTGGTTAGGTAACTGAGTGGTTAGAGAGTCAGGTCTGGAGTCCAGAAGACCTCAATTCAAATGTGCCTCAGCCCCTACCTAGCTATGTGCCCCGGGCAAGTCACTTAATCTTCATTTGCCTAATCCTTACCTCTCTTCGGCCTAGGAACCAAAACCCAGAGTTAATTCTTAGATGGAAAGTAAGGGTTGTTTTTGTTTTGTTTTTGTTTTTGTTTTTTTAAAGAGAGCTTTAAAAAAAAAAAAAAAGGAGAGTAGAGAAGTACCCACCAGAGCCCAGAATTCTAACTTGGAAATGAATGAAGTTAGGGTGGGCTTGGGGCTCCTTAAGTGGAGGTTCTGGGGGGCCAAACTGACCAAACAAGGGCAGAATGGGTGCTTCCAATGGGAGAAGTAGTTCAAGAATAGAGTGGGCTTCCAGGGATGGAGAGAGTCCTGGGGAGAATCAGGAGTGCCAGCTATCCACTGGGCCAAAATAAATGTTTGTTGAATGAATAAATTATTTGAGTTAAGTCCCCCCGCCCCCATAATTCTTAGGGCTAAATCCCTTGGGGGTTGGGAATTTTTAGACATCTTCATGGAAAGCCTTGTGTGCCTCTAGAAGGCTCACAGACCCAGTATGGATCTCCCCTCCTCTCCCATGAAGCCTGTGGCTTTGACTACACTCATGGCATTGCTCTAAATTGAGGGCAGCCCTTGTGGCCAGAGCAGGTGTATTCTCCTGGGCAAGATGAGCCTCATTCTCCTTTCCTGAATTTGTCCATCGGAACCAGAGATTCTTCTTCCCCTCCGTGTTGGACCTCTTGCTTCCATTCCCCTTTCCAGGAGGCGTTCTCTTCCCACATCACCAGGAGCTCTGGAGCCCCATTCTCGGGTGTATGAAAAACTTGGCCAAGGACGGCGAGGGGCGCTGCTCCCCCCACAGTGGAGACAGACTGTGTTCCTCTCAGTGACGTCCCCTTAAATCTTAAATGCCTTAGTTAGTCGCAGTGGCCTACTGACTCCTTTCCCCTCTGAGATTTGGGTCAGTGGGGCTGTTGCTGGGGAGGGACAAGGGACAAGGGAGGAGATTGCCTGTCTGTGTAGTGGGGTGACCTCGGCCCCCCCATGGTGACATCTCCTTTGGTCCAGGCTCCCAGTATTATCACCAGATCTGTCCCCATTAATCCCCTTTGTGGAAGGCCCTTTTCTAATCCCAACAGAGCCCCTGTAGGGACTGTGCTGGAAGCAACGTGGACCGGTGACAGGGACCTGGCTTGGTCAAACCAGGTAAGGCTGGGCCTGAGGGAAGGGGAACCTCTAAATATAGGGGGGAGTGACAGGAAGGAGAGTCATTCGCCAAACTCCCAGATTCTCCTGGAACTTCCCAGGATCACTGGAGAGACAGACTGCCATGTCCCCAACGAAGAGACATCGAGGCACAGGGTGGCCAGGGGGGTGATGCTGAGTGGCTGCAGGCCTAGTCCTAACCTCTCTGTTTCATTTTTTTGGGGGGGTTCTAGAAAAAGGGGACAGAAACTTATCCTCTCCATTGTACTGGCTAGGTCTCCCAGGGTCAAAAAGAGACTTCAGCTAGGCCTAGAGACAGGAGGTCCTGGGTTCAAATATGGCCTCAGATACTTCCCAGATGTGTGACCCTGGGCAAGTCACTTAACCCCCTCTCCCCCACCATTGCCTAACCCTTACTGCTCTTCTCCTTGGTTCCAAGACGGGAGGTAAGGGTTAAAAAAATTCAAAAAGAGACTTCATTGTCAGTCCTCAGAGGAGGTCCATCATTTCCCCCCATTTTTTGTACTGGGGTCACCATCTGTTGGGAAGGAGATGGGAGAGAATGTGGAAATGGAGAAATTTACCACATTTTATGGGTAGTAGAAGGTAGGGAAAGGTAGGAGGACCGCCTTTACCTGAGTCAAGCTGGGTCCATTTTCAGGCCAGCCTGGAAGGGGAAGGAGGGTTGGATCAAAGAAAATTTCATTGAAAGCAGAAGCTTAGAATTTCAGAATTGAAAGTGAACTCCAAATGTCACTTAATCCTCTTTGACCAGAGTGGGAAACTTTTATAACATCCCCAGTCTCCACTTGGAGACCTCCTATGATGGGGAACTCACCACCTTTTTTCAGGAATCTTTACAACTGCCAATGATCTCTCTCAAATTTTTTTTAGAGCTTTCATTTAGATCTTCCTTTTGCTTGCAGCATATTCCACCATGTATCATATGTCCTTAGGTTTGTATGTTAGTCCATGTCATCCTATTGAATTGGCTTTCTTCTTATCACAGCCATCAGGGTGGTATCTGAGCCACATTAAGCCCTGAATCTGTTTAACAACCATATGGGAAAACTACTCTGTCCTAGGGAACTTTGCCTGGCACCAGGAATACATAACCCAAAACCCAAATCAAAAATAAAACCCCAAACAGTTCCTGCCCTCAAGAGCTTATGTTCTCCCTCCAGGGGTGATACAAAAGGTAGACAGGAAAGTATGTACGTATAGATTGTATATCAGGAGGTAGAAAGCACTGATATCTCTGCAGGATTTAGGAAAGACTGGTGGGGTGGGGACACCTGGGTTGTGCTTTGAAAGGAGCTAGAGATTCAATGAGGCTGAGATGAGGACAGAATATACTACACTTTGCAGGAATGGGGGCACAGCTTATGTAGAGGTGTGGAAGTGGGCATTTTGTTGTTTGGTCATATCTGACTTGTGACCCCACTGGGAATTTTCTTGGCAAAAATACTGGAGTGGTTTGCTATTTCCTTCTCTAGCTCATTTAAAAAAAATTTAAAACATTTATTAATATTCATTTTTAACATGGTTACATGATTCATGCTCCTACTCTCCCCTTCACCCCCTGCTCTCCCCCCACCCATGGCCGATGCACATTTTTCTCTAGCTCATTTTACAGATGAGAAAACTGAGGCAAACAGAGTTAAGTAACTCAGTTAGGATTATACAACTAAGTGTTGTTCTCTGCACTATGGCGCCACCCGGCAGCCACTATGGAAGTGGGAGAAGGGATGCTTTCTTTGGAGAATAACCATTAGGCCAGTTGGATTGTACTGGAGATTGGGAAGTAAAGGCCAATTGATGTAAAATAATACTGAAAAAGGTATGGTCCATGAGTATCGGGCTATAGAAGGTTTTCAAGATTAACTGAGGAATTTGTGTTTTATTCATAGGGGCAAAAAGGGGAGCCATTGAATGATTTTGAATGGAGGGAGAGGATGGAATCATCAGATCTTTATTTTGGAAATGTTAATTTGGTGGTTGTGTGAAAAGGAGTTGGACTTTCTTTCTAGGTTACTATTGCTAGTGGTATTCCTCACATCCACAAGTCTTTGTTTGGAAAGAAGAGACAACAGAAAACTGCATAGTATTGTTTTAACCAACTCTTTTCCTCCCTGTCATTGTACTGTAACTGGGACAGAAGAAATAATGGGGATATGTGGAATTAAAAAAAAAATAAATGGAAAAGCATAGACAATTGACTGTAGATAAAACATTTGTATGTCCTTTAGATTCCAAGTTTGACAAAGTATCTTGTCCTGTGGCAGCAGACTTTGTGTGTCGATTGGCTAGGCTTCTTCCATGTATTGTATACAAAAATGGACCAATAATAAGACCATTTTAAAAAAAAAAAAGAAAAAAAGAATAGGAAGAGGAGTCTGGAAGTAGGAAGACCAATGAAAAGAACTGAATTAAATCTACAGAGATCACAGAGGTAGCCTATTGCCCAAAAGGTAGCTGCTCTATAGATATTTGATGACCAAATGAATGATTTAAATAGTATCCTGAAGATTAGGAGGGAGGCAGACCAAAGAACCAAGGTAAGACTATGAGTTCAGTTAAGTTTCTCTTTGGGATTCATTACCTGAATTCAACAACTCTCCCTTCCAGGATCCCTAATATTCCTTTCTTCCTTTCTCTTGAGTTGAGGACAGTGTCTGATAATATTGAACCACCCCATAACTAATGAACTGGTATAACACTCACCTGGTGATAGTAGCTGATATTTGTGATATATTGTTGTAATCTCCTTGCTAGTATTTTATTTAAAATTTTTGCATTAACATTCATTAGGGAGATTGGTCTATAGTTTTCTTTTTCTATTTTTTTCTCTTCCTGGTTTAGGTAGCAACACCATATTTGGATCATAAAAGGAATTTGGTAGAAGAGTAAAGTATCTGATAAACTATTTTGCATTCCCATGGATAACTTTTAAATTTACATTTTAAAAGGAGAGAGTCATATAAGTCTACTTTATCTAAGGGAATAACTCTAGAATGTGAGAATTCTACACACCAGAGAGAGAGTTGTTGGAGTCAAGACAGTTTTTCCAAAGCCTGAAGCAGAGCTTAGATTGGGTCAGAACTGTCACAAGTGGGGCATGCTGGCCTTTGGCCCAGAGCTCCAAATTTATAGGACTCTGACAGCACTTGTACACCTTCAGCAGCAGAAACAACCAGACTTTGCACCAATAGGAAACTCCCAAATGGCCACTTCCATCTCTCTCCTACTGCATTATCTCCGGCTCAGCTCCTCCCTGGTCTTGATACCTCATGCATGTTCCTCTGGGCAACCTCCCCAGACAGGGCACTGGGTGATCTCCTTCCTCAGAGGCCCACAATGGACCTTGTATCCTGAGGCCCATGGTCTTTCTGTTTCTGTCTCTGGTCTTCCTTTTCATTGGCCGTCTTTGAAAATGAAGGATGAACAACAGTAACAACCTACTCCCAAATGAAATTTCTTTTAAGAAATTTATTTCAGGACACCCTTCATGCTATTGGCTATGATGTTTTATGGATCACTTATTCCCTTCAGCCAGTATTTCCTTTAAAAAAAAACAAACCTCTTACCTTCCATCTTAGAATTAATGCCAAGTGTTAGTTCCAAGGCAGAAGAGTAGTAAAGGCTAGGCAATGGGGTTTAAATGATTCGCTCAGGGTCATGCAGCTAGGAAGCACCTGAGGCCATATTTGAATCAAGGACTTCCCTTTTCTAGGCCTGGCTCTCTGTCCACTGAGTGACCTAGCTGCCCTCTTGGCCAGTTTGGTTATAGGAACATGCTAAGGGACCTTAGAAGTCATTGAATCTATTTGCCTCAATGGATAAAGAAATGGAGGAGAGTCATACAGTTAGCAAATGTCTGAGGTTGAATTTATACTGAAATGTTTCAGATTCATAGAATAATAAAGGACCTTAAAAGACACTGAGTCCAACTCTCTTATTTATAGTTGAGGAAACTAAGGCAGAGTGTTTGAAGTGATTTGTTCAGGATGATAGACCTAATAACCATGTGAAGTAGGATTTGCACTCAGGTCTTTATGAATCCAAGTCCATGATCCCTAATATCATGCTGCTTCAGAAATCATCTAGCTCATACAATGTCTTGTCCAAAGTCACACAGGTCCATAGGTAGTAGAGGCAGGAAAGCTCATGACCAATTTCAACAGCCATAGTGACCACCTTGGGATCCAGAGGAGGGTCAAATAAGGTAATTAATTCATTAAGTTCATCATTAATTGGGTTTCTAGGAACCTAAAGGGGAGCAGGCTGTGTGTGGAGCCAGAATCCAGAGAGTGTGGAGAGATTCACTCTTTGCCTTCTTCCTCTCTGGCGTGTTTCCATATCATACTAAAATGTAAGCTTCTTGAGGGCAGCTGCCTTGTTTATCTAAACTTCAAATCACCCCTAGCAGGGCACCAAACCACAGTAGGTGTTTACTAAATTTAGAGGGCCTGTAAAGTTGGAACCCTGAGCCAAAGGCACCACCTTTGTTATCATTCTGACCCAATCTAAGCTCTGCTTCAGGCTATGGAAAACCATCTTGCCCCCAAATATCTGTCCCTCAGGTGCCTAAAATATTTCTTGAATGAATAAGTGAATGAGTGAATGAGTGAGAAGAGAGTGTGTGAGGGGAGGTTCTGGGATATGAGCTTCAAGAAGTGGGGAATACTTTAATACAGTCTAGGCTTCTGTGGTCTGGCCTCTTGGAGACAAACCCAGCTAGCTCAAGGGACATGTCCCTGATTTATGCAAAATAAGCCCAGTATAAGGGTTTGGGGTTTGGCATTCTAGAGCTGGAAGGCACCTCAGAGGTCATCTGGTCCAACCATCTCATGATGAGGAAGCCAAGGCCCAGAAAAGTTGGGAATCTAGATGCCTAGAGGTGACTTGTCCCCAAAGTCACAGAGTTAGTAAGTGGCTGAGCAGGATTTGAACCCAGGTCTCCTTGGCTCCACATTCAGTATTCTTTCCACAGCATCATTCTGCCTCTATGATTTGAGTCATAATTAGAGAAATGAACATACATGAAATGGAGTTTGGAGAGAAAGGGAGACAAAAGGATAGAGGGAAGAGGAAATCTAGTAGGGAAAGTGGAAACTCCTTCAACTCTGTCTCCTCGCATTGAGGTAAGAGGGATCTTTTGATCTCTTTGACCCACTGTGCATCCCGTCAGTCCCCAAGGCAGGAAGCCACCGTTTCCAAGTTCCGTCTCTGTGGCCAATGTCCCCCGAGCTAGCTGGGTCTGTCTCCAAGAGGCCGGACCACAGAAGCCTCTGATCAGGGCAGATCCTGAGAACCAAAAATCTTCTTCCTCCATTAGGTGAAAGGATGTTTGGCTGGATCGAGAGAGTGTTGCCTCAGCCGCCGGGTACTCCCCAGAAGATCCAGGCAGAGGAGGCAGCGGCAGAACCAGGGCCAGAACCAGGGCCGGAACCAGGGCCAGAACCAGCCCCAGCAGAACCAGAGCTCAGAGAAGTCCATCCTGTGAAGGAAGAAGAGCCGGAGAAGGTAAAGTTGGCCATCGGTGGTGCCTCCATGGCACAGACTCACAGTTTTCCTGAGAACTAGAAGGGAGTTTCAGAGGCCATTGAGCTCAACTTCCGTCTTTTGTGGATGAGGAAACAAGTCCAGAGAGATTCAAGTTCTCGTCACACAGCCAGTTGTCTGAGGTGGGATTCAAACCCGGATCTTCCTGGTTCTAAGTCTGGTGCTCTCACCCACTGACCTACCTGACAAGGCTGGTGGGAGGAAGCTGTTAGCTCATGGCCCAGATGACCACCTTCCCCCGCTTCCCAGGGTGAATAACAGTTATTTCTATGTTGCTTTCATGTTTACAGAGCACTTTACTCATAATAGCCTTGTGAGGTCAGCAGGCTAGTATTATTACTCCCATTTTACAGATGAGAGAAGTGAGTCAGCCAGTCACTGTCAGAGCTGGGCCATATGAGTCTTGCTAGATCTGATGCCATGGCCAGAGCTGCTGCTACCACAATGGTCTTAGACTTCCAGGTGTCACTCAGTTCTTTCTTTCCTTTCTCCCCCTGGCCCTTCCCCTCCCCTAGCTCATGGGAAGGTGGCTGAGGATTCTGAATCCTTTCTGTTGGACTCTCCCTAGGCTTCAAGGGAACAACCCAGATGTGCAGAAATGCCTCCCCAAAGCAAGAGCCCTGAGGGTGAGTCCACAAAAGACCCCCCCCCCCACTCCCCAAGTGGCTTCTGAGTCACTGCCTTGAGATACTGGGTGAGGAGGGACGGAAGGTCAGTGATTGTGACTTCTCCCACAAAGGTTTTATTTTTCATTGATTTTAAGCCCTTACCTTGGCTTAGTGTCAATTCTAAGACAGAGGAGTGGCAAGGGCTGGGCAATGGGGGTTAAGTGACTTACCCAGGGTCACATAACTAGGAAGTATCTGAGGTCACATTTGAACCCAGGACCTCCCATCTCCAGGCCTGGCACTCTATCCACTATGCTACCTAGCTGCTCTTCCACTAACCTTTTAGAGCAGATGGCTGGGGGAAGTCAGATCTGGGCCACCCCGCTCTCAGTTTCTCCATGGTTCGAACCATCCCTGAGTCTCCTTGCATTGGCCCAACATCAAGACTTGAAAGTCATGTTTTTGTTTTCCCCAGTCCTCCAGGAGCCTACAGAAATGATGCCTATGTCTGATTCAGCCCACACTTCTCTGGTTCCTGTGAACAGGTACCTTCCTAGGGGAGTCACATCCTGGCAAGGGGTGGTGCTGAAAGGAGATAGATGCTTTCTTTGAGGGGTGGGGGAGCTTTTATGGAAGACAAAGCATGCACATATTTTTGGACAAAGATATCAAAGATTTTTTTTAATGGCTGCTATTCCCCAGTAGTTGGAGTGATATTTATTGTTTCTTTGGGCTGCACCCTGAAAATATACTGGGTCCACAAAACAAGCAACCTCTCTGATCCATCCTTCATTTTTTTTCATCTTTTAAAAAATTGATTAAGAAAATTTTTCCATGCTTACATGATTTATGCTCTTTCCCTCCCCTCCCCCCCATAGCCAAGACACAATTCCACTGGGTTTCACATGTGTTATTGATCAAGATTTATTTCCATATTATTGATATTTGCATTAGGGTGATCATTTAAGAGTCTACATCCCCAAGCATATCCCCATTGACTCATGTGATCAAGCAGGTGTTTTTCTTCTATGTTTCTCCTCCCACAGTTTTTCCTCTGGATGTGAATAGCATTCTTTCTCATAAGTACCTCAGATGTCCTGGGTCATTGCTTTGCTGCTAGTAGAGAAGTCCATTACATTCGACTGTGCCACAGTGTATCAGTCTCTGTGTATAATGTTCTCCTGGTTCTGCTCCTTTCACTCTGCATCAATTCCTGGAAGTTGTTGCAGTTCACATGGAATTCCTCCAGTTCATTATTCCTTTTAGCACAATAATATTCCATCACCAACAGATACCACAATTTGTTCAGCGAATCCCAATCGAAGGGTATCCCCTCATTTTCCAATTTTTTGCCACCACAAAGAGCATGGCTATAATTATTTTTGTACAAGACTTTTTCCTTATTATCTCTTTGTGGTAAAAACCCAGCAGTGGTATGGCTGTGATCCATCCTTCATACAACAATCAAATTGATTTTCCAGAGGAGTGGGTTTTCCTTTGCCATTCCATTCCTCAAAAATCTTTAGTCGGTCACTATTGCTTCTAAGATAAACTACAAATTGCTCTGTTTTTGATATTAAAAGGCCTTTACAATATCCAGGCTATCTTCCCTGGTTTATTACATATTACTCCCCTGATGCATTCTGTTTCAGCCAAACTGGCCTATTTGTATTCCTCATATAGAATATAACATGCTTTTGTTTTTGTTTTATTTTTTTGATTCAGATATTTTATTTTTCCCAGTTACATGTATGTAATTTTTAACACATGTTTTCCAAAATCATAAGATCTAAACCATCTCCCTCCCTTCCCCCCCACTCAGAATTGATAAGCAATTTGATCTGGGCCATACATGTAATATCATGTAAAACCCACTTCCATAATGGTCTTTGTTGTAAGAACACACTCATACAAAACCAAAACCCCTAAATAAAGCCGTAAATAAACTAATGTGAAAGAAAGTCTGCTTTGATCCACATCCCATCTTTCCAACAGGATAGCATTCCCTGTTACAAGTCCTTCAGGATTGTCTCAGATCATTTCATTACTGACATTAGACAAGTTTTCACAGATAATAATCATCATCCAATATTGCTGTTACTGTGTACAATGTCTTCCTGGTTCTGCTGATTTCACTCTGCATCAGTTCATGTAGATCTTTCCAACTTTTTCTGAAATCATCTTGCTTATCATTTCTCGTAGCTCAATAGTATTCCATCACCAACATGTGCCACAATTTGCCATTCTCTAATTGATGGACATCCCCTCAATTTCCAATTCTATGCCCCTATACAAAGAGCAGCTATAAATATCTTTGTTCAAGTAGGTCCTTTCCCCTTTTTTATTATCTCTTTGGGTTACAGACTTGGCAGTGGTATTACAGGATCAAAGGGTATGCACAGTTTTATAGCCCTTTGGGCATAGTTCCAAATTGCCTTCCACAATGGTTGGATCAGTTCACAGCTCTACCAACAATGCATTAGTGTCCCAATTTTACCACATCCCCTCCAACACTTACCACTTTCCTTACTGCCATATTGGCTAATCTGATAGGCGTGAGGTGGTACCCCAGCATTGTTTTAATTTGCATTTCTCCAAACAAGAGGGATTTAGAACTTTTTTTTAATATGATTATTGATGGCTTTGATTTCTTCATCTGAAAACTGCTTATTTGTATCCTTTGATCATTTGTCAATTGGAGAATGGTTTGTATTCTTATAAAAGTAACTTAATTCTCTATAGATTTGAGAAACAAGAACTTTATTGGAGAAATTAGTTTAAAAAATTTTCCTTTCTAATTTTGATTACACTAATTTTATTTGTACAAAAGCTTTATAATTTAACATAATCAAAATTATTTGTTTTACATTTTATAATACTCTCCATCCCTTGTTTGGTCATAAATTCTTCCCTTCTCCATAGATCTACAAGTAAATTATTCTACATTCCCCTAATTTATGTATGTTATCACCCTTTATATCTAAATCATGTGCCCATTTTGACCTTATCTTGGGATAGGATATGAGACATTGACTATACCTAGTTTCTGCCATACTGTTTTCCAACTTTTCCAGCAGTTTTTATTAAACAGCGAGTACTTATTCCAAAAGTTGGGGTCTTCTAACATGCCTTTGTTGTATCCATATCCTGGCTCAGGTCATCTCATATTCCCAGAATGCATCCCTTCCCTGCTTCCACTTAGAATTTTTTGCTTTCTTCAAAGCTCATTCAAAAGTTGCCTCTTTTTTTTAAACCCTTACTTTCTGTCTTACTAACAAATCTTAAGACTGAAGGGCAAGGGCTAGGCGAATGGGATTAAGTGACTTGCCCAGGATCATACAACTAGGAATTATTTTTCTGTGCTTTGGGAGGAAGAGAGCACCATCAGATGTTCAGTCATTTCAGTCATGTCCAACACTCCAGCACCCCATTTGGGATTTTCTTGGCAAATATAGTGGAGCGGTTTCCTTGTCCAGCTCGTTTGACAGATGAGGAAATGGAGGCATACTTGGCTTATGTGACTCACCCAGGGTCATATAGCTAGTCAGTATCTAACGAGGATTTGAACTCATGAAGATGGCTGCCTAGCTGTGCGTCTCAAGAGCCACCCCTTAAAGAAATCTTATCTGAATGTTCCCTTAACAGTACCACCATTCCAATGAAATTACTTTTCATGTGTATACGTGCCCTCTCTCTCTCCTCTCCCCCATTCCCAAACTGAGTATTTCTCGAGGATGAAGCCTTTTGTTTTTGTATTCCAAGCCTCTAGCATATAGTAGCCCTTAATACACACTTGTTAATAGTAACAGCTAGTTATTTGTGTTGTGCTTTAAGGTTTGCAAAGCACTTTCTATAATATGTCTTCTTATTTGAGTCTCAAAGCAACCCTGTGAATTGTGCTAGAGGCAAGATTTGAACTCAGCTCTTTTGACTCCACATCCAGCCATCACTGGATGCTGCCATTTAGACAGAGGGCGATTTCTAAGGTCTCTTCTGGCTAGGAATCCCAAGTGCTATGCTCCTTTCAGTATGAGGCCTTCATGGGTTAGAATAAGGTCCTGGATCTAGGGGGCAGCTAGAATAGAGCTTAGAGGTCTAAAGATGGGAGGTCCTGGGTTCAAATTTGACCCGATGCTTCCTAGTTTTGTCACCCTGGACTAGTCATTTAAACCCCAATTGCTTAGCCCTTAACACTCTCCTGCCTTGGAACGTATACTTAATAGTGATTCTAAGACAGAAGGTAAGGGTTAAAAAAAACCACAAATGACTCTGGATTGAGGGCTGGGAGGGTCCCCAGAGCTCATCAGGCCCCCCATGGTTTCATTTTATATAGTCTCAGATCGGTTCAGAGTTACACAAATAGTAAGTGGAAACAGAATCTGAACTCAAGGCCAGAGACTCCAATTCCAGCAGTCTTTTCCCTGCTCTCAGGGAGTACTTGATACTTGAGCTTGACCAGGAAGGCTTAGGGGGGAGAGAGAGGTCTAGGTGGGCATTCACTGACTGAAGGCATTGGCTGGGGCCAATGAAGAAGACCCGTCTGCCTTGAGACCCAGCGTATACATGAGAAGGTTGTGGGAGATGAGGTTGGAACGGGAGGGCAGGGAATGGCTGGAAACCAAGAGCCGAAGTCCCTGGGGGGAGAGATGTGGCCAGTGGGTGAGTGATGGGCGCAGGGGGAGGAGGGCATCTGGAGTGTGAGTTCTGACCTTTATTGGGTCGTGGCCCCCTTTTGCAGGCCGGTGAAGCTCAGAATAATGTTTTTAACTTTATGAAATGCAACAGAACTTACAAAGGAAACCAGATACAGTGAGAGATGCACATTGTAAGAACCAACCCTTGGGCTAGAAGATGTGCAGTGACTGGGGGA
Organism: Gracilinanus agilis; assembly: GCF_016433145.1. Lineage (NCBI taxonomy): Eukaryota > Metazoa > Chordata > Mammalia > Didelphimorphia > Didelphidae > Gracilinanus > Gracilinanus agilis. The sequence continues at coordinate 40,110,642 of NC_058131.1, read as the reverse complement.
GAGGGGGTGATGGAGAGTGGAGGAGGGGTGGCGTCTCACCTGCCTGCTCTCGTGGCTCTTTTCCTTCCAGCAGTGCCAGTGGGTGGGTGCTGACTTTGATGACAAAGGGACTACAGAGGGTGGTTCCACAGCCTGCCCCTGCCCTGGTAGTCCAGAACTTGGAGAGCAGCATCAGTGTTCCTGACCAGGTACTTGAGGGGAACCCAGTGTGGGATACTAGGTGCTGAGAGGCTCTGCCTCCGTGTTCTTTAAAATGGGTGATGCTACAAGGGCAAGTAGTCTTGAGCTTTCTGGGTTCTGTTCCCTGCAGGCTGGAGCACAGACCCTTGGGGATGTAGGAACACCAGGCCCAGGTAAGGACCTATTGAACTGTTTCCTTCCTTCCTTCCTTCCTTCCTTCCTTC
>NC_058131.1:40097387-40109928 GCF_016433145.1 Gracilinanus agilis | reverse complement strand
CTTCCTTCCTCCCTCCCTTCCTCTCTCCCTTCCTTCCTTCCTTCCTTCCTTCCTTCCTTCCTTCCTTCCTTCCTTCCTTCCTTCCTTCCTTCCTTCCTTCCTTCCCCCCCCTTAAATCATAGCCGGAACATTGTCTGGGAGATAAGTTAGCCCAACTCTTTCCTTATCCATATATATGCACCCACTTATGCCACTTATGAAATGTGTATATAACACACATGATGTATATATAAGTAGTAGACATGCATAAACATATAACAATATGGATACACACGTATAGATGTCACACATAGCATATATGTATATGTGACATATACACACACATGAACCATACACACATATGGAAATGGACCCTTAAAAGGAAATGACTTAACTATAAGGTCAACACAGTTAACTAGGAGCAGAGTAGAACAGACCTTCTGATTCCACTCAGTCTTTTTTCCCCCACTATGTCATGCCTTTCTTGGGGTTGACTGAAGAGCCATACTCCTTCAGAACAAGGCCAGCATCATCTTGACTATTTATTGCCTCTTCCTCCAGGGGCTAACACTGGGTCTTCCTCAGAGTAGATGCTCCATAGATATTGGTTGATTAAATCAATGAATGGTTGCCAGGATGGTCACTGGGTACCACGGACAGGGGCGAGCCCTGAAAAGCCCTCCTCTCCATCCGGTATCTGTTCCTACTCATGTCTTACACCAGAAATACTACCCGAGTCCTTCCATTGGGCCTTAGAACCCCCTGCCAAAATCCATCCACATTATCTGGGACGATTCACTAAGCCATCACTGGCTCCATCCTCACCCTCAAATATGCACTATTTGTTTTATCAGATTATCTGATTTCTTCTCATCACATAGCAGGCCTTGGAGGGGAGAACCCACAAGAGAGACATGTGTGCGTATATCAATCATGTATGTATACACATAACTGGGCAGCTAGGTGGTGCCATAGTGCATGGAGCACTGGGCTTGGAATCAGGAAGACTCATCTTCATGTGTCCAAATCTGGCCTCACCTATTCATTAGCTATATGACCCTGGGCAAGTCCCTTCACCCTGTTTACCTCAGTTTCCTCAGCTGTCAAACGAGCTGGAGAAAGACATGGCAAACCATTTCAGTAACTTTGTCTAGAAAACCCCAAATTGGGTCAAGAAGAGTCAGAAGGACTGAATGACAAGAAGATACCTGTTAGGAATATATAGATAGAGAGAGGAGAGGGAGAAGGAGGGAGAGGGAATGATGGGGAAGAGATACAGAAAGAGATAGCAGATAGAGATAGAGACAGAGAAAGAAAGGGAGAGGGGAGAAAAACAGAGACAGAAATAGAGTGGGAGGGAGGAGAGACAGACACAGAGATAGAAATGGAGAGAGAAGAGAGAGCGAGAGAGGGAGGGAGGACAGAGACAAGAGAGGAAGGGAGGCGGGACGCAGAGAGAAGCAGGTTCCTTTTCTGAATGAGATTCATTAGGGGTGGCTTTTAACAGCTCACTGTGTGTAGAGAGGAGAACCAGGACTGTTTGGTGGAAGGAAGGAGCCAGCCTTCATTTCACCTCTGAAATAGCTAATGGACAGGCATGGCAGATGGAGAGCTGGATTGCAGCCAACCAGCCCTGTGTTCAAGTCTCTTCTGACACCTCTGATGTGTCCTAGCTATGTGACTATGGGCAGGGCACTCATCCCCTTGGTTCTAGGCAACTCAGCTCCTTGGGGTTCTAAGACTCTAAAAAGTTGTGCAAAAAGCACTGAGTTGCACCGGGAGAGGGAGTTCCCTCACCTGGGAGTTCCCAGTGGTAGTGAATTCCCAATCCTAATCCCTAGTACATGTGGGCAGTGGGGTGCTGGTCACTAGTTGAGTCCCAACCCTTCTAAGGCATCCAGGCTTCTGATCCTGAGCGTAGACCCTCAAAGGGCCTGTCCCTTAGCTTTCTCTGATTGATGTATGGCCCCTAGCCCTCAGGTACCTGAAGAGGTACTGAGTCTCTCCTTTTTCTTTTTTTGAACCCTTACCTTGCACCTTAGAATCAATGCTCCATATTGGTTCCAAAGCAGAAGAATGATAAGGGCTAGGCAATGGGGGTTAAGTGACTTGCCCAGGGTCACCCAGCTAGGCAGTGTCTGAGGCCAGATTTGAACCCAGGACCTCCTGTCTCTAGGCCTGGCTCTCAATCCACTGAGCCACCCAGCTCCCCCATTTGCTTTATGGTTGATTCCTTTGGTTTATTGTCTCTACAGGGCCAGAGCCAAATGACAAAACTGACAGCCAGGACAAGAGGTAAGTCTCCAAACCATGACTCCAGAGCCTTCCCCATGGCTTTCCGTATTTGTTTTGGAGGCTCTGAGGGCTGTCAGAGATGGAGGCACACTTCTCACGGGTTAGACAGGTTGGGTGACTGAAAGGGGAATGGGGACTTTGCAGGATTTTCTAGTTGGACTTTGTTTTGAGTGTTTGCTCCCTGGCTTCTTGGGCAGCAGGATGTCTAACAAAAGCCCTGGCTTGGCAGCAAAGAGATGATGGAGGAAGCAAAGGGAGGTAGATAGAAAGGAGCGGAGCTGGGATTTGAACCCATTTTCACTACAATATGTTGCCTCTATCTTCCATACCAAGACAGTTAGGTGGTGTAATGGATAGAGTGCTGAACTCGGAATCAGGGAGATTCATACTTTCTGAGTTCAAATCCAGTCTTAGGCAAGCCACCAAGCCCTGTTTGCCTCAGTTTCCTCATATGTCAAATGAGCTGGAGAAGGAAATGGCAAAGCATGTCAGTATTTTTGCCAAGAAAATCCCCAGTGGGGTCCGGAAGAATCAGACATAACTGAGAAATGACTGACCAATGGAAAATTAGCTCTCCAGGGGACTTAGAATTAGGAAGACCTGAGTTCAAATGTTTGAGCTGTGTGTTCCTAGATGAGACTCTAAACCTCTCTGTCTGACTCAATTTCTTCAGCTATAAAATGAGGATAGTAATAGCTCCTGCCTCCCAGGGCTCTTGTTAGGATTAAACGAGAGACTATTTGTAAAGCCTGGCACATAGTAAATACATAAAAAAAGCTTGTTCTCTCCCTTTCCTCTTCTTCCCAGGCCTGGAAAAAGAGTTATAAAATGGCTGGTGCAGGGTTTCGAAAAAATGTTGCCTCATCCTCCACCCCAACTGCTGAAAATTTCCGAGGTGAGTGAGAGGATGAGCCTCTTTGGGGGCCACAGTAGCAGAACTAGTGGGAGCAGAGAATCTGTATCCCTTTCCCCCATATAGGCATAACTAGGGTGGGGTGATCTGAGCCTTTTTTCAGGCTAGCAAATTTAGAGGGCTTATTCTTCCCTTTAGAGAATTTCTATCCTTTGACTGCATAGTAACCAGAAGTCAGCACCTTGTTAAAGACTTACAAAAGGAAGCTTCCAGGTGACATGATGCTGGGGGGACCTTTTCCCTCACTTCTGTCCCTCACCCTCAACAATGGCATCAAGTCAGTGCCCCAGCTTCTTTTCACAGTAGGTCTTGACTCATTTCTCCTCTCCCCTACTTGAGGGTACCTTTTGGCCACTCGCCCTAGGCCAGTGATGGCAAACCTTTTAGAGACCAAGTGCCCAAACTGCAACCCTCATGCTGCATGTGATCCCCCCACCTTACCTCTGACAGGGAGAGAGGAAGCACTCCCATTGGGCTGCTAGGCAGAGGGGCAGATGATGAGAGAAATGTCCTCAGACATGTGTGGAGAGGGGAAAGGGAATGCCCCCCTCTGGCATACATGCCATAGATTCACCAACATGGCCCTAGAATGTAGTTTGCACTGCAGCCCATGTGCAAAGGATTCCTAGTCGTAGTTCTGGTCCCATCCACTGCTCTTCCAAAACCATCATGCAGACCAGTGCCAGAGGGAAGTCTTGGTGGGCTTGTCAAAGGAGCAATGATTGTCTTATAAGATATCTTTATACTGGTGGCTTAGGACAAGTGATGATGCCTCAGTTTCCACATCTGTAAAATGTAAGAGTTAGAAGACTTAAAGGTTCTTTGATGTCCCTAGTTATCCTTGCATAAGGGTGAAAGTAGGCTGCTGGTGCTATTTTTTTTTAAGACCTTTACCTTCCATTTTACTCAATACTAAGTATTGATTTCAAGGCAGAACTCTGAGAGGTAAGGGCTAGGCAATTGGGATCGAGTGACTTGCCCAGAGTCATGCAGAGAGGATGTGTCTGAGGACATATTTGTACCCAGAACACTTCCCATTTCTATGTCTGGCTCTGTATCCATTGAACCCCTTAGCTGGCTGTCCCTGTTGGTGCTATATTAAGAGGGGTCTTCAAATTGACCTTGAATAAGGGACACCCAGACTAATGGTAAGAATATCCACCCTCTGCCTCACCATCAACGAAAGGCAGAAAACTTGTCGAATCAATGTGCTTGTAGAATTGAAAAATTCGAGGTGGAGGAGGCCATCTGACTAACCCCCACATTTTACAGATGTGGATACCAAGGCTTGAGAAAAGGACCCCAGAATCCTCTAGTCTAACCCTCTCCTTTACAGATGTAGTAACTGAGGCTCCCAGAGGTTGAGTGACTTGCCCAAGGTTGCACTGCTTAGTAAGTAGGTTTCAAACGCAACTTTTCTGGATTTTTTATCTAGTCTTCTTTACACTAACCCAACCTGCCTCAGTCAGCAAATCTTTGTTGAATGCCTATTATGTACCCATCCCTTTTCTAAGCAAGGCAATACTGTAAAGGGATTGGCAGAAGGAAAGTTAGTCCCATTGTAGGGGAGCAGAAAAGACAGAAGCGAGCTCCTTGCCCTCTTCTATGTATGGGACAATTCTAAGGTAGCCCAAGATAGGACAGTAGCCAGAATTATAAAATTAATAGTGGCAAAGGAGTTCAGAGAAGGGAGCTATCAATGTGAAACTCAAGTAAGCAGGGAAGCCTTCTAGGAGGAGGTGGGGGTTTGGAACAAGCTTTAATGGTTGGTTTGATGATTCAGATCTGATTTATTAAGAACAGAACAGAGTAAACAAATCCAATGTAGGGAATTTTTTTCAGGATACTAATATTTAGAGCTAGAAGTGACCTTAGAAATCATGTTCCCTATTCCTTTCCTACCATTTTGGAGATGAGAAGACTGAGGTCCAGAGGGGTTAAGTGATCACATAGGTAGCAGGGTAGGGCCCTTGGCATCCCTTCTGGCTCTAGTGGTATGTGGCTTACTGGTAGATGGCAAGACCATCCGAGGGACCCTCATTCCCCTCCAGTTTTTCCAGGCTCTCATCTTCCATGGGGTCTGGAAGCTTGGGTATAAGTAAGCATTGCTCTGGCAGACCTTGTGGGGATGGAGGGTCCCCAGAATTACATGGTGATCATGTTCTCTGGAAGTGGGGAGCTTTGGTGAAGCTGGGCCTTGGAAGTTGGGGGCTTCGGTTGGAGACATTTTAAAAGCCCCCACCAGGGGGCTGACCTTTCCACACCCACCCAAAGCCCCTATGATCATTTCCCTGAAGTCTTCAAAGTCTTTGGTCATTGCTGCAGCTGTGTATTGTGGGAGAGTGGGGGAGGATTGTCCGGTGCTCAGGGGGTGACCTTCTCCTGTGGGGTTAGCTTGGATGGAAATTTCCCAGTGATCAGTGCTTTTGATGTTGATACAGGCAGGCTGTACCGGGCTTGACGAAGCAGTGACCGAACCAGGTAAGGCTGACAGTGAATGGGCAAATGGCTCAGAAATGGAAGCATTAAGTCAGGTTGTGGGGAGGGGATAAGTGGCCTAGATAGGTAACAGGTGATCTACTCCTTCTAGAACTTAGCCAGCTTGGAGTGGACCTGGGAGAGGGAGGGCTGAGCAGACAAAGTTTCAGTATTTTGTGGGTTGGAGTGGGAGGTACTTTATGCTTTTTTCCCAGGACCATTCAGGAGAGATGCTTGGATAATTTGAAACTTTGACCCCATCAGTTTTGCCACTGGTCCTTCTCTTCTAGCATCAGCACCCCCAGAAGTTCAGCCAGAGCCCCAGGCAGAGGAGAAAGAGCCCCCACCAGAGAATCCTACCCCAGTGCCAGCTTCCCAAAGCCCTGAGGAGCCGCCTGCAGAACAGGAGAGCCAGCCAACTACCTTGTCTGCTTCCTGCCTTCCTCCTTCTGGGGACCGTGCCAGGTAACTTGGGGGAGGGGTACCGGTTTTCCAAGTTCCTTGAAGTTTTCCGCTCTCCACATTCCAAAGGAGGAAGAAGTAACTAAGTGAAATAAGACAAGAATGGTTGAGGACACAACTTCCCCCTTTACCTGTCCAGGTATTAGTGAGGTAGAATAGTGGATAGAGCACTGAGGAAGATCTGAATTCAAATCCTGCCTCAGACATTGGCTGTATGGTCCTGGGCAAATCACTTAATCACCATTTGGCTCAGTTTCTTCATCTGTAAAATGAGGATAATAATAGACACCTATATTGAAGGGTTCTTGTGAGAGTCAAATAAGACAATATCTGTAAAGTACTTTGCAAGTCTTAAAGCATTATGTGTTAGCTAATATTATTGTATATAAGAATTAGCTACTATTTTTATTAGCTATTGGGTGGCAATAATGAGCTGGCCTCCATTGTCCTTCAGGGGCTCTGCTCTGGTCTTTTTTTCTTCTCACACCTTTAAGTTCAAGAGAAAGATGAGTTTTGGGGAGAGCGGATATAGGGCCATGAAAGTGGAAACTGGGGAAGGACTATTGGCCAGGGCCTCTTGATCAGACTCTAGACCAAATCTCAGGGAACCTATAATGAGCCAGGGAGAGGAGCAAGGGCAGCGAGGTGGCTCAGTGGATTGAAAACCAGGCTCAGAGACAGGAGATCCTAGGTTCAAATTTGACCTCCAATACCACTTCCTGGCTGTGTGTGTCCCTGGACAAGTCACTTCACCCCCATTGCCTAGCCCTTACTGCTCTTTTGCCTTGGAGCCAATACACCGTATTGATTCTAAGATGGAAGGCAGAGGAACAGGAATCACAGGTACCAGGACTGCTTTCAAGAGAACTTTTCTGTCCACCAGGCTGATAGGATGGGTCAAGAAGAGGCTGGAGATGGTGATTCCTCAGCCTGTTCCTCGAGGGAAGGTGTTACAGGTGAGTGGAGAGGCTTTCTGGCAGTGAGTAATTTCCACAGTTAGAGCATGGCTCTTGGGGAAGAGGAAGGGAGGGAAGCCCTGAGCCCTGAGTCCCAGCATTCCAATTGTCTCTGAGTTCCCAACCTCAGCCAGATGAGAAGAAAAATTCTCCCAAAGGGGATTGACACTTGGCTATGCAATTTGGTATCTTAGAGAGATTTCATGTCAACTAAACCCTACACAAAGATCCCTGTCAACGCACATTGGCTTGGAAAACCACACAGTAACATTATCTATGTTCTATTGTATTTTTATGTATTTTGTTAAATAGTTCCCAGCTACATTTTCATCTGGTTCTGGGCAGCACTAGGGAATGATCTAGGAACTTTCTCATGTAGCTATTTCTGGGCTCTCAGAATTGACCCACCCAAGATATCAGCATCCTTCAAGGCTCATCAACCTGGTTCCCAGAGCCAGAATTGTTCTATGGGGATTGGCACTAGGACCCAAAGCTGTATAACTTTTCAGGCCAGTCCCCTGCTTCAGCCTTATTCTAGAACCCATGCACCCACAACTCAAGACTGCCTTTGAACTAAGCGGTCAGCTCCCACGGTCCACCCATGGATTTCTGCCCTCCCTCCCTCCCTCCCTCCCACTCACTTCCTAGTATTCTTCTCTTGCCAGTTGTGCAGAATAGATCAATAAGGTTCACTCCCTCTCCCACTGGACTTCATTCACTAAAGAATGCGGTAGCTGCCCTTGCCTAGCATGAAGGCTTCTCTTCATATCTATTGGCTTTCCCCTTCTGGTTTTTAGCCATAAGAGTCGATCTCTAGAGCCTCCTCCAGCCCCCAAATTCTGGGACTCTTTGACATTCATTCAACCCACATTCTTCTGATTGGCATGGAAAATTCTTCACAGCTTGCTTCCAGTCTTCCTCTCTGGCGTCCCCCATCACTCCCCTCCTCGCACTCTTTCTATGGTCCGTCCAAACTGACCTTTTTGCTGTTCCTTACAAACCAACACTCCCATCTCCTTCCTGTCTCCAAGCCTTTGCTCTGGTCATCACCCCCTGCCTGGGACTCCTTCTCTCCTCATCTCTGGCTCTCAGACTCTCTTCCTTCAAGGTTCTGCTAAAGCGCCACCTTCTACAAGAAGTCTTCTCTGATCCCTTAGCTACTAGTTCTGTGCCCCCTTAAAGTACCTTGTATGTCATCAAAGCACACACATGTTATATGCATAGGTGCACACTTATGTATATATTTGCATCCACATGTATATGTAGTGTCTCCCCCATGTAGTAAATGTTTTGTGAATGTTATCGATTGTTTCTTTGAACAAGCTTTGATTAAGTGTCTACTATGTGTCTGTGCTAAAGATACAGAACCTAAAATGAAACAGTTTCTGCCCCTGAGGAACTAATATTCTACTGGGGGTGGAAGAAGACGACTCAGAATAGGGAGCCAGTGAGTGTTATTGAACAGCAGAGTTACACTATATTAAGCTGTGTTTTAAGAAAATTGGAGTTGGGGGGTTGGGGTAGACGGCCAGGCTGGAGTCAGGAAGTTTTGAGTTCAAATGTGACCTCAAACACTTCCTAGCTTTGTGTCCCTGGGCAAGTCACTTAACCCAATTGCCTATCCCTTGCCATTCTTCTGCCACGGAACGGACACGGAGTACCGATTTGCGGGCGGAAGGTGAGGAAGAAGAACGTTTGGGAGGGATTTTTGGCAATGATTATTTGTTTCTTTCTGCCATTGTAGGAGCTGGAAACTCCCTCCCAGGCCACGGTGCAAAACAGTAAGTGACTGACGTGGGAGCCCTTGAGTTGGGTGGGTTAATTCGTGCCCTGCGGGCTGAGCCCAGGTAGGCTCGGTGGGGATCGTGTCTGGTCCAGCTTTGTCATGAGTACGATGTCTGCGATTCTTGGGATCGCCTGTGCTGGGGGCTGCCCTGGACCATTTCAGCCTGGGATGAAGGGAGCTGTGCTTAAGCCATCCTCCCCGAGAGATATCAGCGCCAAGCAAGGGATTAAGAACGGGGATCTGGCTAATTTAATTCCTCCTGCCTTGGTCAGTCTCGCCGCCTTATTTAAAATGTCAGGAGTCCAGAAATGCCCCTGTGGAAAATTAGAAGTAATGAGAGGTAAAGGCCTTGGATTAAAAAAAAAAAGGGACTCCACTAGGAGGCATGGGAGAGTTTACTCTGGGAGACACGGATTGGCAAACGGGATGTAAGAGGTCTAGAGGACTCTCTAGTTCTCCTCCAGGAATACTGAGCTGGAAAAGAGGAAGGAAGGAAAGTTATAAGCATTTATTAAGCGCCTACTATATCCCAGATACCACACTAAGCACCTCACTATTTGATATCCCTATAACAACCTTGGGGGGTAGGTGCTATTATTATCTCCATTGATAGATGAGAAAACGGAGGCAAACAGGGTAAGTGACTTGCCTAGGGTCACAACTCAGCTAGAAAGTGTCCGAGGCCAAATTTGAACTCAGGTTTTCCTGATTCTAGGCCTGACTCTCTAGCCCAGTGTCTCTAGGTAGGCAGAGGTGGGTTTAGGCTTGGGGAATCTTGATGGAGAAGAGTCACTGTGTTGTCTCTTCTTATCCCAGGCGCCCTGAGGACCCCCTGCCTAATGGTGGGTTTCAATCTTATCCAAGGTCCAATGATTCAGAATGGGAGTCCAGGCCTGGGAAATCACCTCTAACGGAATATCCCCTCCCCTCATACTGATCAGAAGCTCATTTGGCATTGATGGTTTTAGATAATTATCTGGGAGCCCTGAGGCCACAATCCCACATTGTCAGAGGTGGGACTCAAACTCAGGTCCTTTTGACTCCAAGGTTAGATCCCTTCCTGTTACTCTATACCAGGGGTCGGCAACGTATGGCTCTTGAGCCATATCTGGCTCTTTCTGCAGGAGCCATAAAGCTAATTTTTTTTCAGGCGCTGTTACAGGAGCGGCACTGTGAGCACTGTACGGTTCTCACGAAATTACATTTTAAAAAATGTGGCGTTTATGGCTCTTATGACCAAAAAGGTTGCCGACCCCTGCTCTATACGATGCTTGTCTTCCTTCTACAACCAACCATTTGTGCTGGAACTACAAAGGCAAAAATAAAGGAGTTCCTCCCCTCCAGGAGCTTACAGTTGAGCTCTAGGGGAGACATGTACAAGGATAGAGAAGACATATACCAAATAAATGCAAGTAGAATTTTGGGAGGGAAGGCATTTAGCAGCAGAGATGGTGCTTTGGCAGAATTGTTGAAGGGCAAAAAGGATGCCAAGAGGCGGAGGTAGGTGGGAGTGGGTCCGTTCCAGGGCAGAGTCACAGCCTAAGGATTAATAATTAAAATGTGTTCATTAGCATTTATTAAATTATTAAACTAATTACAATTAAAAATTAAAATGCAATTACTAGTTTAGGTCTAGCTCTTTTCCTTTTCAAAATCCATTGCCACGTACTGTCTCATTTCACTTCTTTGAGGCAAGGAGGGATAGGGATTTTGATTCCAATTTGACAGATAAGAAAACTGAGACCTGGAGAAATGAAAATATTGATAGAGTCAAGACTTGAACTCAAGTCATAGAATCATAGGATTTATAGCTAGAAAGCTCCTTTATTGCTATTGTTGTTGTTTGGTCATGCCCAACTCTTTTAAGTTTTCTTGGCAGATATACTGGTGCGGTTTGCCATTTCCTTCTCCAGTTCATTTGACAGATGAGAAAACTGAAGCAAACAAGGTCACATATAGCTAGTATCTGAATCCAGATTTGAATTCATAAAGATGAGTCTTCCTGCCTCTAGGCCTGGCACCCTATCCATTGCACCATCTAATTGCCCTTCCTTTGAGGTTTTTCTTGGTAAAGATACTAGAGTGATTTGTTATTTCCTTCTCAAGATTATTTTATAGATGAGGAAATCGAGGCAAATGGGGTAGAGTGACATGCCCCCGGGTCAAATAGCTAGTCTGATGCGATAGAGGTGTGAAAGTTGGTAAACATCTGAGGTTAGATTTGAACTCAGATCTTCCTGACTCCAGTCTCAACCTTCTCCACTGCTCCACCTAGTTGCCTCTAAATTGACAAAGAAGCAAATTTTGTCATGAAGCAATGGGAACTTCCCAATAATCAGAACCATGGGAAAACCAGTAGGGTAGGAGCTCTATTCTTCCTCTCTAGAGATCTTCCATCAAGAGTTGTATGCCCTTTTGGGTGTCCTGAAGAGGAAGTTATCCTTGTTCAAGTCGTGGTTGGACTAGTAGGCTTTTGAGGTCTCATCCCACTCTGAGATGCTGTGATTCATGGCCTCTCTGCTCCTTGACCTTTCTTTCCATCCTTCCTGTGACTTCAGTGATCCTTCATTAATACATAGAGATAGGACCTTCTCTATAATTTTGTAGATAAGCCTTAGGAGGCTAAGCCTGAAGGGCTTAGAGAGGTTAAGTATAGTAAAAGGTATATCCAAGATGGAGATGCCACAGGGAATAGGACCGAACTGAGCCAATGAAGGAAGAGTTGAGGATTTTGGGATACAGAGAAAAAGAAGGCATGTAATACAGCTTATGTGAATGTACAAAGATGGGATGGAGTCTCGGATGGGAGGAACAGCTAATAATATGGTCTGGTTAGGGCAGTATTTTGTAAAGTGAAATAATATGAAATAGAAAGCTAGGTGGAAACCAAATTGTGGAGGAGCTCAAGTGGCAGGCTGAAGAATTTGTATGTTAGCTAATAGACGATACAAAGCTATTGAGAACTTGTGAACTGGGCAGAGATATAATCAGACCTGTGTCTTGGGAAGGTTATTTTGGCAGATGTATAGAGAAAGGTCTGAAGAAACAGGGAAACAAATTATAAAGCTAATTTAATTATTCAAGTAGACATGATAAAAGCCTGGAATTACTGTAGTGACTTCAAATGGAGAAGAGGATCCCCTTTGATGTGTTATAAAGGCAGAATTTATACTTTATAGTTGATTAGTTATAGTTTCTGAGGTACTGTAGAAGGCAGAATCAAGGGCAACTGAAATGAGGAACCTAAGCAACTGGAGAAATAATGGTACCTTCAACAGAAACAGCAAAGTCTGTAGGTGGCACTGGTTTTGGGAGAAAGATAAGGACTTCTGTTTTGGACATACTGAGCTAGAGGAACTGCACTGGTGTATTTCCCCTTTAAAGGAATCAAGCCAAGATGATACCATTCAATAATTATGAAAATTTAGTAGATAAGAAAATGAAGTCAAGAATAATTATAACAGCACATTCATGAAACTGGGTCACAGTATCCTATTAATGCACATAGTATCCATGGGTGAGTGGTATAAATTTATGGAAAATCTAAGAGGGAAGCCCATATGTCCAAAGCAATTCACAACTCTGTTTAAGGACTTAATGTCCTTTCTTCCTTTCCTTTCTCTCTTTTCCTCCCTCTCTCCTTTCCTCCCTCTCTCCTTTCCTCCTTCTTTC
>NC_058131.1:40050046-40082469 GCF_016433145.1 Gracilinanus agilis | reverse complement strand
CTTCCTTCCTTCCTTCCTTCCTTCCTTCCTTCCTTCCTTCCTTCCTCTTCCCACCCCCTCTCTGTCCTCCCCTCCCGCTTTGCTATCCAAAGTTCCTCCTCACTTTGGTGGGTGGGGGAAGACAAAAAATAAAACCAAAGCCTGGCTAACAGATATGCATAGTTAAGCAAAGTAAATTCCCACATTGTTTGAAAATGCATGTCTCATTCTGCAGCTGGATTTGTATTTGAGAGGCAGATTTAGACTTGGCTATAGTTTTAGAATGAAGGCTTTGGCAGACAATGATTTCTGAGGTCCTTCTTAGCCTGAAATCTATGATCGTAAGTGCAGACTTGGGACTCTTTTAGCTGAAATAAATGAATGAACCTTTCTCTACCCCTGTGTTGGCTCATCCCATTAAGATCTAGATGGATTATGTAATAAGGACAATGAATCACTACTCTTGGAGGAAAAGTTCAGATCCAGCCTATAGCTTTCCTTTTCCCATTCCCCAAACGCAGAGTTCGTATGTGCCTTTCTGCTTAGTCCTTTTCTATTTTCTCCACTCCTCCCCCCAAGAATTGCTGTTGCCATGATGTCCTCTCTCTCCCTAGTCCCACTCTTCATTCCTTTAGAACCAGGTTCTCTCCATGCGTTGAGGTGACAGTTAACTAATCTGATAAATTCATTGTGCTTATGTGGCAACTGGAGAAAGCTGTGGGAGCAAAAGGTCCCGAGTGGGGGCTCTCTTCATGCCCTAAACCATGCAGGACCAGTAGAACAAAGGCCTGCTGATGACAAACACTTATTAGGTACCTTTTCTATTGTCCTGAATGAATTACCTTGAATATGAGCAGTTAAGTGGCACAGTGAAGAGAGAGCTGGACTTGGAGTCAGGAAGACTCATCTTCCAGAGTTCAAATCTGGCCTCAAACACATACTAGTTGTGTTACCCTGGCTAAGTCTCTAGGCCTTATTTGCCTCAGTTTCCTCATCTGTAAAGTAAGCTGGAGAAGGAAATGCAAACGGGGTCCCAAAGAGTCAGAAAGGACTGAAACGACTGAACAACAACATCTTGTATAGGGCTCCTGGAATCATGATTGTAGAGCTGGGGGAGAAGCCTTAGAAATCATTTAGTGAAATGTCCTCAATTTACAGATGAGGAAACTGAGGCCCAGAGAACTAATGCTTTTTTCTAGTTCCCAATCCCATCCCATAGAGGCAATAGAGCCCAAATTCAAATTGAGACCCTCTGACTCCAGATTCAGCCCTCTTTCCAATGAAGCTGAGGAACATGACTTAATTGATAAGGACTGGGATGCTGCCTGAGATCAGAGAGATACAGCTAACGAATGTCAGAGGTGTGCAGAAAAATGTATAAATCAGTACAGATGAGGTTCATCTTAAAGACAGTTGAAAACAAAGGTATTACTGCATGCAGGCATCCCTTCCACATCTTGACTTTCCCTTTTGTGGTTTTGTTATATTGTGAGTTGGCGTAAGAAATTAAATGGGAACTTTTGGAGTTTTGTGGAAGCTGCATATGACACAGAAAAAGTTTAAAAATTCAGAAATCCATAAAATATACTATATTATTGCATTATATCAACCTCTTTCATCTTGCAATGCCATAAATATATACACAATTTCTCTTCCTGTAAACACCCCATAAAAGAAAAAGAAAATTTTCAACTGACTTCCCTGGTACAAAGGGAGGGCCAAAAAATTTTAGATGGATTTTCCAGATCATGGGGGTGCTAAACCTCTAACCAAGTGGTTCCCAAACTCTTTTGGCCTACCGCCCCCTTTCCAGAAAAAATATTACTTAACCCCCTGGAAATTAATTTTTAAAAATTTTAATAGCAATTAATAGGAAAGATAAATGCACCTGTGGCCATCACCACTATCTGGATCACTGCAGCACCCACCAGGGGGCAGTGGCACCCACTTTGGGAATCACTGCGTCTAACCCCATCATTATGGAAGGGATGCCCACACAGACACGCAGATACACAGACACACAGACACACAGACACACACACACATACTACTCATAGACTTGCCTGTGCATGAATAAAACACAGATCTTTAAAATGTTATGTTGGGAACAGCTAGGTGGTTCAGTGGATTAAGAGCCAAATCTAGAGATGGATGTCCTGGGTTCAAATATTGCCTCAGATACTTCCTAGCTATATGTCATTGGGCAAGTCACTTAACCTCCAGTGCCTAGCTCTAATAGCTCTTCTGCCTTTGGAAGCAATATATAGTATTGATTCTAAGTTAGAAGGTAAAGTTGTTTCTTTTTCTTTTAAATGTCATGTTGTTCACTTATTTTTCCATCATGTCCAATTCTTTGGGACATCTTTTGGAGTTCTCTTTGGCAAAGATCCTAGAGTGGTTTGCCATTTACTTTCCCAGCTCATTTTATAGATGTGAAAACTGAGGCAAACAAGATTAGGTGATTTACCCAGGGTCACATAGCGAGGAAGTGTCTGAGGCTGGAGTCTAACTCAGATCTTCTTGATTCCAGATATGGCTCTCTATTCACTGTACATCTTAGCTGTCCTAACATGTTATAGTCCAGTGATGCTACCTTAAACTTCATTTCTATCATCTCTTCACCTTCAGGGAATTGCCCAGGATTCAAGAGGAGAAGCTTGAAGAGGTGCTCAAGGAAAGAAATGGAGAAGATGAGGAAGAGGAGCAGGAAGAGGATAATGAATCAGAGTAAACCCAATGCAGCCAGAAAGCTTCAAGAAACATTTTGCCTCATGGGGTGGGAGAGGGGAGCAGGAGGGCTCCAGTGTCTTACTGTGGCATGTGAGGGATACTAGCTTCTAGAAGATGGGGCCAGGAGACCACAGGCTCTACCAGGGCTCAGGAAGTTGCAGAGGCTTCTATTACAGTCCAGCCTGTGTGCCCATTGACAGAGGGCTAGCTTAGCTCAGGCAGCACACACAAATCATCCCCAGCAGGTTGGCCTGGCTCCTGGGTGATGAATATTTGTGATCACAGCAACTCAGACACAGACCACCCCAAAAAAGGAAGGCTGGGGTCAATTCACTGTACCACCTAGCTGTCCTAACATGTTATAGTCCAGTGATATTACCCCAAAGGTCATTTCCATCATCTCTCCACCTTCAGGGAGTTGCCCAGGATTCAAGAGGTGAATCTTGAAGAGGTGCTCAAGGAAAGAAATGGAGAAGATGAGGAAGAGGAGCAGGAAGAGGATAATGAACCAGAGTAAATCTAATGCAGCCAGAAGGCTTCAAGAAACATTTTGCCTCCTGGGGTGGGAGAGGGGAGCAAGAGGGCTCCAGTGTCTTATTGTGGCACGTGAGGGACACTAGCTTCTAGAAGATGGGGCCAGGAGACCACAGGCTCTACCAGGGCTGAGGAAGTTACAAAGGCTTCTATTACAGTCCAGCCTGTGTGCCCATTGGCAGAGGGCTAACCTAACTCAGGTGGGGACACATGGATCATCCCCAAAAAGTTGGCCTGGCTCCTGGGTGATGAATATTTGTGACCACAGCAACTCAGACACAGACCACCCAAAAAGGGCAGGCTGGGGTCAATTCACTGTACCACGTAGCTGTCCTAGGATGTTATAGTCCAGTGATATCACCCCAAAGGTCATTTCCATCATCTCTTCACCTTCAGGGAGTTGCCCAGGATTCAAGAGGTGAATCTTGAAGAGTTGCTCAAGGAAGGAAATGGAGAAGATGAGGAAGAGGAGCAGGAAGAGGATAATGAACCAGAGTAAATCTAATGCAGCCAGAAGGCTTCAAGAAACATTTTGCCTCCTGGGGTGGGAGAGGGGAGCAAGAGGGCTCCAGTGTCTTATTGTGGCATGTGAGGGACACTAGCTTCTAGAAGATGGGGCCAGGAGACCACAGGCTCTACCAGGGCTGAGGAAGTTGCAAAGGGCTTATTACAGTCCAGCCTGTGTGCCCATTGGCAGAGGGCTAACCTAACACAGGTGGGACACATGGATCATCTCCAGCAGGTTGACTTGGCTCCTGGGTGATGAATATTTGTGACCACAGCAAGTCAGACACAGACACCCAAAAAAGGGCAGGCTGGGGTCAATTCACTGTACCACCTAGCTGTGCTAGGATGTTATAGTCCAGTGATATTACCCCAAAGGTCATTTCCATAATCTTTTCACCTTCAGGGAATTGCCCAGGATTCAAGAGGAGAAGCTTGAAGAGGTGCTCAAGGAAAGAAATGGAGAAGATGAGGAAGAGGAACAGGAAGAGGATAATGAATCAGAGTAAACCCAATGCAGCCAGAAGGCTTCAAGAAACATTTTGCCTCCTGGGATGGGAGAGGGGAGCAAGAGGGCTCCATTGTCCTATTGTGGCATGTGAGGGACACTAGCTTCTAGAAGATGGGGCCAGGAGACCACAGGCTCTATCAGGGCTCAGGAAGTTGCAAAGGGCTTATTACAGTCCAGCCTGTGTGCCAATTGGCAGAGGGCTAGCCTAGCTCAAGTGGGAGACACAAATCATGCCCAGCAGGTTGACTTGGCTCCTGGGTGATGAATATTTGTGACCACAGCAACTCAGACACAGAACACCCAAAAAAAGGGCAGGCTGGGGTCAATTCACTGTACCACCTAGCTGTGCTAGGATGTTATAGTCCGGTGATGTAACCCCAAAGATCATTTCCATCATCTCTTCACCTTCAGGGAATTGCCCAGGATTCAAGAGGTGAATCTTGAAGAGGTGCTCAAAGAAGGAAATGGAGAAGATGAGGAAGAGGAGCAGGAAGAGGATAATGAATCAGAGTAAACCCAATGCAGCCAGAAGGCTTCAAGAAACATTTTGCATCATGGGATGGGAGAGGGGAGCAAGAGGGCTCCATTGTCCTATTGTGGCATGTGAGGGACACTAGCTTCTAGAAGATGGGGCCAGGAGACCACAGGCTCTACCAGGGCTCAGGAAGTTTCAGAGGCTTCTATTACAGTCCAGCCTGTGTGCCCACTGGCAGAGGGCTAGCCTAGCTCAGGTGGGAGGCATGAATCATCTCCAGCAGGTTGACTTGGCTCCTGAGGGATGAATATTTGTGGCTGCAGCAACTCAGAGATAGATCGCCCAAAAAAAGGGCAGGCTGGGGTCAATCGAATGACTAACCAGTCAACAACTATAGATCGACTCTTTGCTGTATACCGTAAGGCATGGTGCCAGGAGCCAGGGATTCAAATGAAAGAATGAAATGGTCCCTCCCCTCAAGGAGCTTACATTCTAATGGGGATGAGGGAAGAGGAACAGCATGTACAGGAATAAATATTCATGGAATAAATATAAAAACATACAAAGTTTTAGGCAATCAGTAAAATAAGGATTTAAGTGCCTACTCTGTGCCAAGCTAAAGGCCAGGCACAAAAATAAGGCAAAGGATAATCCTTGCCCTCGAGGAACTCACAGTCTAATGAGGGAGAAAACATGCAAACTACTTTGTAGAGACAAACTGTGGGCCAGTTTCATGCCAGAAGATGGGTCCTGAGGTGGATCTTAAAGAAGGAGAGAGAATTCTGGGCAGTTAATGGGCGTGTGTCTGTGTATTTGTGTGTGTAAGCTCAATTTGATGGGACCATAGAATATGGGGAGGAGAAGAATATGCCATAACATTGGAAATAAAGGTTTGAGGTGAGGCTGTGAAGGCTTAGAAAGCCAAATACAGGATCTATTGATCCTTGAGGTAATAGGGAGCCACTGGAGTTTATTGAATAGATTTGAGCTTTAGGAAAATCACGTTGGCGGCATTGTGATCTGCATGGATGGTTGGAATATCCAAAATGATTCATTACTATAGCTAACATCCAATCATGAAATCCATATTCACCCCTCAAATAAGGGGTATAGGCATGGGTGGGAGCTTGATCCTAGAAAGCAAGTGAACTGGTTTAGGGATTCTTAAATAATCTGACCATTCTGTGTGCCTCAGTGTCCCCATGTACAATATGCCCTTTGCCTCCTAGGAACTTGGGGAGAAAGAGCAGATAGAATGAATGAGGGCAATCCTGGGGGACCCATACATATGGAATGGGATGGAGGCTAGTATATTGATACTAAGGGAAAAAATTAAATCCCAAAGTAATATCTATACAATTAGTCTTGGCTTAGGGACTTTGGAGGGCTCAGGGCAGAGGGAGCTGTATTCCTAACTAGTGGAAAGAACCCTGGGTTTAAGATCGGAGGGTTTGGGGCCAGGCCATACCTTGTCTCTTCTTATTGCTGCCAGTATAGTCTTGGTCAAATCCCTTTACTAGCTCTAGGTTAGCAAAGCCTCAGTTTCCTCATTTATAAAAGGAGGGGTTTGGACCAGTCTGCTATGGTCTAAATCTTTTCTGTGTCCTGGACCCTTTGGGCAGACTAGAGAAACTTAGGAATCCCTAGGTTTTGTTTTATTTTGTAGACCGTTATCTTCTGTCTTAGAATTGATCCAAGTATTGGTTCCAAGGCAGAAGAGCAGTCAGGGCTAGGTAATTGGGCTCAAGTGACTTGCCCAGAGTCACCCAGCTAGGAAGTGTTTGAGGCCAGATTTGAACCTGGGTCCTCCTGACTCCAGGCTGGTGCCCTATGTACTATGGCATCTAGCTGCCCCCGATTCCTTTTTTAATGCCTAAAATAAAATATGTGCAAGTACAAAGGAAATAAAATTTCCCCCATTCACCAACCCACTGAATTTTGTCCACATACTAGGACTCTGAGGACCCAAGTTAAAAACCATGGCCTAGAGGATATCTAAGATTCTCCTCTCATCCCCCACTCCTCCCAATTCTGAATTAAAATCTATGACCTTAATGAGAGAATAACTGGGAAGAGTGTGCAGTAGAAATGGAATGCTTACTACCTGTATGACCTGGGGCAAGTCACTGGACCTCAGTTTCCAGGTTTATAAGAAGAGGGACCTAGACTAGATGACTTCTGAATGAGCCCTGCAAGCATTTACTAAGCACCTATTATGTACCAAGTGTACTTTGCTAAGAGCTAGGGATACCAGACAAAAACAGATCCCACCCTCAAGGAGCTCACATTTTAATGTGAGTGACATGTCCTTCTGGCTCAAGATTTAGGATTTAAATAAAAAGCATGGCAGGCTGGTAGAGGAGTTATTATTGGTGTGAGGGAATGCCACTTGAAATGCATCCCTTATTCTCCCCAGAAGTCAAATCAACCCCCAAGTCAGGCAGCTTTGTGCCCTGTACATGCACCTATTCCAGGACTTTTAACTCAAGAAAATTTCTCTTTTCCAGATCACAGGCCCAGTGTGGCATGGAAGAAGTGGCTACAAGGTAAGTGCTTCTGGATCCAGGGTATCCAGTTTGCTTTGTATATGTTTGTTGCATGTGATCTCCCTCCTTTAGAATGCAAGCTCCTTGAGGGCTGCGGCACTTTTACATCCTTTTATCTCCTCAGCACTTAGCATAGTCCTTGCTACATAGTAGGCACTTCATACATTTTTTTTGATTGATTGATAGATGTGAGAGACAGAGAAAAACATAGAAATAGAGAGAGGGCAGAGATGGAGAAAGAAAGAGAGAGAATGAGAAGAAAGGCAGAAATTAGAGAGACAGAGATAAAGAAAGGGAGTGAGAGGCAGAAAAATGGAAAGATAGAAAAAGAGACAGAAACAGAGATGGAGAAAGGGTGAATGAGAGAGACAGAAACAGAAAGAGAAAAACAGAGACAGAGAGACAAATGGAGAAAGAGAGAGAATGTGAAGATAGAAAGACAGACAGAGAAAGAGCTAGAGAAAGGGAGTGAACGAGAGAGATAGAAACAGAAAGAAAAAAACAGATAGTGAAAGAAAGTGAATGTGAAGAAAGATAGAAAGACAGACAGAGAGAGATAGAGATGGAGAAAAAGAGTGAATGAGAGTGAGAGATAGAAACAGAAAAAAAGAGACAGAGACAGATGGAGAAAGAGAGTGAACATGAATAAAGGTAGAAAGACAGAGACAGCGATGGAAAAAGAGAATGAATGAGAGAAACAGAAAGAAAGAAAAACAGACAGAGATAGATGGAGAAAGAGTGGGTGGGAAGAAAGATAGAAAGAGAGAGACAAATGGAGAGAGTGAATGAGAGAGACAGAAAAACAGAAACAGAGACAGAGATGGAGAAAGTGAATGAGAAAAAAGAAAGACAGAGAGACACCAAGATAGAGAAAGACAGGAAGAGAGTGAATAAGAAGATAGAAATATAGAGACACAGAGAAAGACAGAGATGGAGAAAGGGATAGAGTGAATGAATGAAGGAAGAAGAGATAGAGACAGAGAGAAACAGAAAGAAACCAAGTGACAGAGACAAAAAGAAACATGGAGACCGAGAGATAGAAATATCAAGAAAGAGAGAGAGGGAGAGAAGAGAGAAAGAGACAGTCAGAGACAGAGAGACAGAAACAGAGAGAGAAAGACTGAGTTCCAAGACCAAGGAAGGATGCTCTTTGCTGGTTCAGTTTGTTCAGGGGTTACTGCTGACGTGAGAGCCCTGGTAACTGGCCAGATGTCTCCTAGCGACAGGGGCCTCCTTCCCAGCAACAGAGAGGCTCTTCCTAGCAACTGCAGCCTTTTGGTCCCTAACCTGGCCTCCCTGTGGGAGTTTCTGCAGAAGCTCCCTGAACACCAAATCAATCCGATTAGGAGCAGACAGGATTCTCGACTGATCTATAGACTCCCAGCCCAGGGTCGATTCTGGACAGGCAGCTCAGGCTTCAGGCAGACAGAATGGGGGCCTTTTGAAACTATATATTTCTATGAACCGTGTGCAAGCTTGCCATGAATGTTATGGAGCCCAGCTGACGCCCGGGAGTATGTGTTTCGTTACCAGCAAATGTCACTTCGTGCAAGTAGGTGGATTATTTTCATCCTGGGTCTTCCTCTCCTCCCTTGATACTCAGCTGGGGTTCAGGAAAAAGCTTCAGCAGAAGCAGCTGTTGGGTCTGTCTGAAGGAAGGTCTGTACCCCTCTGAAACAGTGCTGGGGGTTGTGGTTTGTTCCTCTCTGAGCCTTCGGTTAGAGTCAGAAAGGTATGGATGATAACCCACTTGGAAAGCTAGCCCAGTGCTGAATTGCACCAGGACTTGGGAGTTTTTTCATTCTCATGGACCAGGGACTTATTGAGCTTCAGTAGAGCAAAGGAACATAGATCCAGGGCTGAAGGGACTTTAGAGATCATTAGACTCAACCCTTCTATTTCTCAGTTGAAGAAACTGAGGCAGAAAAAGGCTAAGTGACTTGCCCAAGGTCACAGGTTCAGTAAGTGTCTGAGGTGGGACTTGAATTCAGGTCATCCTGATTCCAAGTTCAGCAACCCTCTATGCTAGACTTTCAGATGTTGCTGCTGTTTCAGGCTAGGCAATTAGAGAAATGTGGGTTTGCCCTTGATGCCCACAAAGGCATCACTGAATAATTGCCGGTCTTATACAGAAGACCATTGGCACTGTTCATATTTCCTCTCAGGGACACGGGTCCCAGGCATTCAGCCAGAAGTCTATGCTTTTGCAAATTTCCCAGTGTTTGGCGATTTCATAATCATTAGAATTATTTCAGCCTCTTTCGACATTTTATGACCCATGAGCAAAAACTGATGATGATTATGCTTAGACGCCAGGATCCAAAGAATATAACAATGCATTGTATTTTTATGGTGCTTTTAGCTTTTCAAATAATTTTCTCACAACAACAATAACAACAAATTACATATCTATGATGTTTGGAAGTTTCCTAAGTGCTTTATGAGCCATTATCCCATTTGAAGCTCCCAAGAACTCTATTGGGCAGATACTAAGAGGAAGAAAGTAAGACACCAGACCTGTTGCCTTTGGGATATTAAAGGAGTTGTGATAAATGAGAAAACATATGTAAAGCACATTACAAACCTTTAAGCCTAATAGAAACGTTAGATATTTTGAAGCTCATGGATTGTTGATGATCTCTCCATGGTCATACAGATAGTAAGTGGCAGAGAACACTGAATTTCTGAATCCAGTTCCTTTCTTGAGTCCCACAATAATCACGAAGGTGGTAGGTATGGTAGCTGTTATGTCTATTTGACAAATAAAGGCCCTGAGAGAGGGTAAGTGGGTTGTACTGCAGCAACAGTCTTCAAAAGGTGGTCAGGGGGATTGTTGGAGGTTTCCCCAAACCCTTTCAGGAGGTTCATTACAATGAAACAAATTTCTGTGATAATACTTTAAATTTTTAACTCAAATTATAACTCAAATTATCAAAAACTCTTTGGGGAGTCCTCAAAAATTTTGAAGCATGTAAGAAAGAGGTCCTGATATCAAAAATTTGAGAACTGCTCTTTGAGATCACCCAAGGAATTAATGGCTCAAGTTGGGATTGAATGAATTTTTTATTAGAAATAAAAGTAACTCACATTTATATAGCACTTAAAAAATCCAGCCTTGGGCTTCCCTCTAACTCTGTGGGTAGTAGGTAATATCATTATTATCAACGCCATTTTATAAATGATGAACCAGGGTCTTAGGAGATTAATGACTGGTCCAAGGACACACATATCTAGGCAGTGTCTGGGGGAAAGTGTGAATCCAAATCTTCTTGACTCCATTTCTAACAATACAAATTCATTCCATCATGAAATGTGTGTGTGACCATACCATAGTGGGTAAAGAAAATTCTTCTACTGGTCTCATAATATATTTTTATTAAATTTAAAATATTAAAAAAATATTTTCCATGGTTACATGATTCATTTTCTCTTCCTCCCCTCTTCCCTCCCTGCTCCCAGAGCTGACAAGCAATTCCACTAGGTTATACATGAGTTATCACTTGATACCTATTTCCATATTATTCATTTTTATAAGAGTAGTCCTTTAAAAACCAAAACCCCAAATGCTATAACCATATAAACAAGCGATAAATCTTATATTTTTCTTCTGCATTTCTACTCTCACAGTTCTTTCTCTCAATGTGGCTAGCATTCTTTCCTGTAATTAGCCTGGATCATTGGATTGCAATTAGTAGAAAAGTCTGTTACATTGGATCATTCCACAATGTTTCACTTTCTGTATACAATGTTTTCCTGGTTCTGTTCGTTTCACTCCGCATCAATTCCTGGAGGTCGTTCCAGTTCACATGGAATTCCTCCAGTTCATTATTCCTTTCAGTACAATAGTATTCCATCCCCATCAGATACCACAATTTGTTCAGCCATTCCCCAATCGAGAGACACCCCTTCATTTTCCAGTTTTTTTTGCCGCCAAAAAGAGTGTAGCTATGGGTATTTTTGTACAATACTTTTTTATTCTAGTCTCTTATATTATTTAGCCTAGACCATTTAGATTTTATATCTGTGTGTGTGTCATTTTAATATGTACCAGGTGCCATATTACTCCATTGAAAACATCCCACCCAGCCATGAACTGGGATGTGTATGTAGAAGTTTTCTCAGGGACTAGAACAGAATGGACTTTGATCTCCTCAAGTGAGGCTGTGTCCATAGTTTGAATTATTTAAAAAATTATTTAGATATAAAGGTATTAAATTGATGTAGAAATGGGGCCACTAAACTGTATATAAGAATTCATGGAAGATTAAAATTGACTAAGAAAACCACATGTTAAAATTATTTACATTTGAATATGTTTTTATTTAAAGTATTTCCCAATTACATTTTAATATAGTTGGACTTTGTTCAAATGTTTCAGGATACATGTTTGACACCACCGGGCTAGATTATTAAGGATAAAATATTTCTGAAAAAATGTAGATAATTGAAGGAGAAAAATGAGTTACAGGCAGGGGCTGCTGGGGCCAGCCTGGCAACTTCAAGAGAGCTGATTGTTAAAATTTAGTATAATCATTTATATCTCAGAAATCAACAAATGCTACAAATCAGGGCTTGATTGATTATTTTGTTGATTGTCTAGATTTAAAGTAATGAAGAAGGGTAGCTGGGTAGCTCAGTGGATTGAGAGTCAGGCCTAGAGACAGGAGGTCCTAGGTTCAAATCTGGCCTCAGACACTTCCCAGCTGTGTGACCCTGGGCAAGTCACTTGACCCCCATTGCCCACCCTTACCACTCTTCCACCTAGGAGCCAATACACAGAAGTTAAAGGTTTAAAAAACAAACAAAAAAATAAAGTAATGGAGAGGGGCAGCTAGGTAGCACAGTGGAGACTCAAGTCTGGTGTTAGGAAGACCTGGGTTCAAATCTAGCCTCAGATGCTTCCCAGCTGTGTCACTTAACCCCAATTGCCTGGCCTTTGCTGCTTTTCTCTCTTAGAACCGATAATAAGACACAAGCTAAAGGCTTTAAAAAGCGATGGAAAAATGTTAATAACGTAAATTACACTTAAAACTGTGTTCTGTACTTTCAGAGAGATGGCTGATAAACATTTTTCAACACTCTTTCTTGTTCATAGGTTTTAAATTATGCAGATAATTGCCCCAATTCTCCCCTTCACTTTGTGCCATAGTTATCCCTCATCTTCTAGACCTACGATTCCAAATTTCTGGAGTTATGCCATACTATAGTTTTTTAGGAGGCAGCTAGTAGATAGAGTGCAGAGCCTAGAGTCAGAAGACCTGAATTCAAATCCAGCCTCAGATACTTATTAGCTGTATGTCCCTGGGCAAGTCACATGACTCTGTTTGCCTCAGTTTCCCTATCTGTAAAATGAGTTGGAGAAGGAAATGGCAAACCACTTCAGTGTTTTGGTCAAGGAAACTCCAAATCAGGTCAAGAAGAGTCAGAGATGGCTGAAAAACGACTGAACAACTGAAATGTGTAGCCTGAAAGACATCAAAAGGTTAGATAATTTATCCATTATCATACAGCTCATATATTCAGAAGCAGGACTTGAACTTGGTTCTTCTTGCTCCAAGGCCAGCCCTTAGCTACCATATCTGTGTGATTCTCTTCCAATAGTAACATTTTCTTCTAAACCTGAGGTGGCCTGATTCTAATATTCCGTTACACATACCCAGTAGAATATCAGCCCTCTGAAGGTGGGTACCATGGTTCCTCTTACCTTCCAAAGCCTAGTGCCTAGCACAGTGGTACCACTGGAATGGTAGACCCTTAGTAAATTCTTGTGGACTGGTTTCTGCCTTCAAGTTCACAGCCCTAGGCTTTCCATATATTGTCCATTAGGGAAACATTTAAGAAAAGAAATTCTCACCTTCTGTCTTAGAATCAATCCTGTGTATTGGCTCCAAGGCAGAAGAATGGTAAGGGTAGGCAATGAGGGTTAAATGACTTGTCCAGGGTCACACAGCTAGAAAGTGTCTGAGGTCAGATTTGAACCCAGGACCTCTTGTCTCTAGACCTGGCATTCCATCCATTAAGCCCTAGCTACCCTCTGTGAGGCATTTAAAAAAAATGTTGCCCATTGAATTGTTCATTGCATTGAATGTCAAAGTCCTTTAAAAGCTTAAGTCAGCATCTTTTCTCTTCTCTGCATTCTTCTCTGGGTTTCCACAGTGTTCTGCTGGATAGCTGCCTGGCGGGTGTTGAAGGTTCCAGCTGGAGTGAAGTAGGAGAGATCACCCAGGAGTCTTCCATACAGGTACAAAGTTCCTCCATGTTGGTATCTGGGACACAGACCCCGTGGGCCAAGACAGTTGGGCAAAGGCTGGACTCAAGAAAGGAGTCCCTCTTGGGTGTTTACTCTGAAGTGCTAAAACCAATTTCAGTTTTGTTTAGTCAGCTTTATTTTAAGAGGAATAAACTTAGCCTAAGGAAGAGGGCATGGACTGGTCTGGCCAACCATGGTCTGATAGCAGTTTTAAGGTATTCCTCAACTATTCATTGCTAGAGAAAACTGTGATTTCCTATTGATTCTGCATTTCTATCTTCCCTCACTTCTCTTCTGTTTATAATGGGAGTGTCACACCCTCAAGCTGAGATTTAGTATCCTTGTCTAGAAAATGGGGCCAACAAGAATTGGACTACTCATTCCCAAACCTCGGCATTGTTGAAGGGGAACTGGCTTATAAACTGGAAAGTGCCATGTGAACTCAACCTACTCTTGGCATTGATTAATTGATTAATGAAAATAAAGAGAATAAATAGGAGCAACTGGGTGGCTCAGGGGATTGAGAGCCAGGACTAGAGACAAGAGATCCTGGTTCAAATCTGGTCTTGGACACTTGGGCAAGTCACTTAACTCTCACTGCCTAGCCCTTGTTAGACCCATACTGGGCTGTGTAGATTTGTCTAAGCTGGAGGCCAGATCAAGTCCTTTAATGTAGTATGGAATGTTCTGCCCCGACCCTGCTTTACACCTTCAATTCATGGGATGCTGGCTTTGGACACCAGAGGCAGAAAGGACACAGAGGTGTCACCTGTTACAGAGTTCTTAGAACCACCTCATCAAGATCCCAAATGGAATCCAGTTTGAGAATTTGCTGAACGTAAGGTCAGAAATCCAACAGGCAAGAGATGATGATAATAAAAATGGTGCTGGATTAAAAAAAATTACTGAATCAATTCTAGCTGTGCAGAGAATGAAGCAACTGGAAGCCATTCACTGGGTGTGGTTTTTAGTTTATTTATTTTTTTAACCTGGAATTCTTGATTTGTAAAATGTCAGAGCTGGAAGGGACTTCTGAGATAATTTAGTCCAGTGGAATCAAACTCAAATAGAAGTGGAGGCTACAAAACTATCTATAAGGTTCTCTGGAGGTTACATATTGACTTTTTAAAAATATAAAATCTATAGTTTATTGTATTTTCACTTCTTCTATAAAATATTTTCCAATTACATTTTAATCTGGTTTGGGGGGGGACTTGTGATTGTTATGGGCTATGTGTAGCTCTAGGGCTGAGTGTTTTATACATCTGATCTAGCCCAACCCTCTCATTTTACAGATGGGAAAACTGAGACTCCAGAAAGGCACAGAAGGTCCTTGCCCAAGGTCACACAATAAATTAGTGGAAGAAAGAGGACAGGCCCTTAGGTCTATTGATATTTGGTCCAGGGTTCCTTCCACTATACCATTCTTTAACCCACCTGACAAAGTTATGTCTGACTGAGTTCTGAGTGCTTGAAAGCAAGTATTTAGAATTGAAATGATAACTCATCTTAAACATTTTTTTTTCCAAGCAAAGAGAGCTTTCCTAAGTCTTATTTGACCACTTTTGCTTCTGAAACTGTCCTAGTGCACCTTGGGAAAAGTGATTTTCTTATTGTAAAGGTTTTTAACCTTTACACACACACATACACACACACACACAAATAGATAGATGGATGGGTGGATAGATAGACAGACAGACAGATAGATACATAGATACATGGATGGATGGATGGATAGATAGATACAATAGATGGATGGATGGATGAATGGATAGACAGACAAACAGATTGATAGACAGACAGCTATATAGACAAACATGCTGACATGCAGACAGGCAGGCAGATAGACAGACAGACATACATACAGGCAGATAGATAGATAAATAGATAGATAGATAGATAGATAGATAGATGGATATATTTTAACAGGGTTGGTTTCTTTTGTAATCATATGTATTTTATTTTACATGCTTAAAACCATGACTCTGAGGAGTCCATAGGCTTTAAAGTCCGTGCTTTATCAGACAGCTCATGGGAACCAGGACAAAAAGAAGACTTAAGAATCCCTGTCCTAATATCTGTGGTGGCCTCCAGATGGCTCAATGGGTAGAGTGCCAGGTCTGGAATCAGGAAGATGAGTTCAAAACTGTCTTCATATATTTACTAGCTGTGTGATCCTGGGCAAGTCACTACTTACCTCTATTTTCCTCAATTTCCTTATCTGTAAAATGAGATGGGAAAGGAAATGGCAAACCATTCCTGGATCTTTGCCAAGAAAATCCCAAGTGGGGTCATGAAGTATTGGATGTGATTGAAAATGACTGAACAAAATCTCTGTTTCTCTTGATTTTTGTCAATGATGCCACAGGAGGAAGCCGAGGTCGCTGACACTGGAGGTAAGGCTCAATGTCCTAAAATGGTCTCCCATAATGACTCTTGAGGCCCAGTGAAGACTCGCCCCATGAACTGGTGTCCTTTTGTTTTCTTACAAAGAATATCAACCTTAGTGAAGGAGGAAGAACCTAGCATAGGCAGGTTGAAAAGGCATCAGGTGGAAGGAATGCTTCCTTTCATTTTTTTTCTAGGAGTCAGAGCTGCAGGGAATCATAGGATCCTTCCCAACAGTAGTGTAAAGCAATGGAAAATGCTCTGGATTTGGCATTAGAGAATCTGGGTTCAAATCCCAGTGCCAGCTGCTGCTCACTCACCTGCTTGATCCTGGGCATTTTTCTTATCTGCAAGATGAAAGTGGAGGAACTGCTATCCAAGGTTCTCTTTCAGTTCAAAATCAATGATCTGATTGGATTTCTTCATTTTACAGATGAGTAAACTGAGGAGAGCCAAACCCGGGTCTCCTCTGATTCTAGACCCAGTGCTCTAATCTAGAATTTTTCATCTTTGGAGAAAATGGCTGCAAAATGCCCGCTTGGGGCAGGAGTAGGGGATGCTTTCTTTCAATGGTGTGTGTCAAAGGGCAAAAATAACGGCCCAAATGTCAGGTTTTTAAGGCTGGAGATTCTCCCTTTAGGCCTTGAGAATTGGCCAAGTCAAAGCTTTCACACTGTAGGGATTTTCCATACTCATTACCTTCCTCCCCAACCCTCCCCCTCTAGATGGGGGAACTTTGCTCCATTGGGCTGTTTAAATGGTGGGCCACCCAGTGAGCAATTGGGTAGAATGCAGTGAGTTTTAGGTGAAAATTGGAACCAGAGCTATGATGAGAGATGCATAACAGGTTCCACGTTTCATTTGTAGACCATTTTCCTCAGGGCCAAGGGCTGCATTGGGATCTTAATTCCCACTGAATGCCCACAGCCTGAGAATTAGCTTCCAGTTACCAAGCTGGCTTCTTAGGGTGGTAGACTATCTCAGTGAGAGAATCCCTGAATAAGTTTGGTTTTTCCTCTAATGGGAAACTCAAAATTCTACTTTGAATTGGGGAAAACGTTTTCTACACTTTAAAAGGAAATACTGTGCTGTAAATTTAGATCTGGAGGAGACCTTTGGGGTTATCTAGTCTAACCCTATTATATTTTTTTAGCCCTTATTTTCCATTCTAGAACCAATCCTGTGTATTGATTCCAAGGCAGTAAGGGCTAGGCCCAGGGTCACACAGCTGGGAAGTGTCTTAGGCCAAATTTGAACCCAGGACTTCCTGTCTCCAGGCCTGGCTCTCAATCCACTGAGCTGCCTAATTGCACCCCCATTATTTTTCAGATAAAAAAAGCAGCCTTCTGTGACTTGCTCATGTCATATTTGGAAAGTGAGATAATGAGAACTAAGGTTCTAAAGTTTAATTCAGTTCAAGCCTTCATGAAGCGTCTACTATTTGGGGAAGGCTTCATTTCACAGAAAGGTGGTGGTCTGCACTATTGGAGGGAATACCCAGATCAGTGAAATCATAACTCCATCAAAATTCATATTCTGTGCAGAGGACTGTGCAAGGCACTAGGGGTAGAAAGAAAAAAAGACAAAAGTCTTGGATTCAGATCCTGCCTCGGACAGTCATAATCTGTGTGACTTTTGGTCAGGAACCTAACTTCTATGAACCTCAGTTTTCTCAACTATAAAATGAGAGGTTTAAACCAGTCGTCTTCTATGGTCCTTTTTGTCTATAAATTCTGTGGTCCTATGAAGATGGTTCCTCCCCTCAAGAATCATACAATTTGCAGGGGAGAGAGGTAGACTGACATTTTAAAAAATAAGGGCATTAGATAAACTGAGGAAAAGAAAATTCTTTTTTTAATTAAAACAATTTTTTAGAAATTATTTTCAAAAGAGAGAGTTCTAACAGCTAGTAAGTATCAGGGAAGGCTTTGAGGAGAACATGCCATTTGAATTGAGCCTTAAAGGAAGGCTAATATTTCAAAAGTTAGGGCCACTGAATTTTGAGGCTGAAGAGGACTTTTAGATTATCTAGTCCAACTGACTCATTTGGCTGACGAGGAAACTGAGGTCCAAACTGGGGAAGTATTTTGCTATGGGTCATATGTCTGGTGAAAAGCAGAGTCAGTATTTGACCAAGATCTTCTGGTCCCAAATCCATTGTTCTTTCCAATTGGCAAGATCACTAGTGTGGCAAGCTGTGGAGTCTGACTTGAATTCTATAGTCAATGAAAGCCCAATAGAGGCTTCTTAACAGGGGAATGGCATGAGCAAAGTGGTACTTTAGGAAAACTGACCAGGTGGCAAGCCATAGGGTGAATTAAGAGCAGCGGAGACTTGACAGGAGTTAACTCCACACAAAGAATCAATCAAAAACAATCAACAAATATTTGCTAAACACCTACTATGTGCCAGGCATTGTGCTAAGCCCTGGGAATACAAAAAGAGACAAAAGACAATCACTACCCTCAAGGAGCACCCAACCTAATGGGGGAGACAATAAGCAAATGAATATATACACATAAGTTATATATATAAGATAAATAGGAAATGAATACTAGAGGAAGACACAAGATTTAAGAAGCCCTGGGGAGACTTAAGAAGGAAGACAGAAAATCCAGAAGGCAGAAATGGGAAAAGAGAGCATTCCACATATGGGGGATAGCCAGAGAAAATAAATGCCCAGAGCTGAGATATGGAAGGTCTTGTTCATGGAAGTCAGGAGACCAATATCATTGAAGAGGACACAGTGGGGAATAAGGTCTTATGAAGACTAGAAAGGTAGAAGGGGACTAGGTTATGAAGGGCTTTGAATGCCAAAGAGGGAGATTTCATATTTGATCCTAGAGGTGATAGGGAGTCACTAGAGTTTATTGAATGGTGTTTTGTGGGGTGCACAACAAGACTGGACCTGCATTTTAGGAAAATTACTTGAGTGGCTGAATGATGGATTGGAGTGGGAGAGACTGGAGGTAGGTAGACCCATCTCTAGGCTGTTGTAATGGTCCAGGTGAGAGGTGATGAGGTTCTGCACTACAATGAGGTCAGTGTGTCAGAGGGGAGAAGAAGGTATATTTGAGGTAAAGTTAATGGACCTTGGATCAGCTGGGACATGGGGGTTGAGAGAGGGGGAGTTGTCCAGGATGATTCTTACATTGTAAGTCTGAGGGACTGGGAGGGAGGGTGGTGTTGCTTTCTATAGTAATAGAAAAAATAGGAAGGGGGAGGGTTTAGCAGAAAGGATAGTAAGTTCAGTTTTGGACATGTTGAATTTAAGATGTCCATTGGACATCTATTTGAAGGTGTCTGAAAAACAGCTGGAGATATAAGATTGGAAGTCAGCAGATAGATTGGGGCAGGAAAGGTAGATTTGAGAATCATAAACTTAGGGTAAGTAAATCCATTAAATTACCCTCTGCTCTTGCCTCCCTATCTTGTGGTGAGAGATGATGAGGGCTTAAACTAGGTTGGCAATTGCATAAATGGAGGGAAAGGGGCATATATTATGGAGAGAGAAATATTACAATCTGCCAACTGATTGGAATAGAAAATAACACTAATGCTTCATATCTGAGTGATTGGAAAAATAGTGCTACTCCTGACAAAAACAGGGCAATTTGGAAGAGTGATGAGTTTTGAAGGAAAGATGATGAGTTCTGCATTGGATACGTTGAATTTGAGATGCTATGAGACATCCAATTTTAAATGTCCAATATGTGTAGTCAATGATGTGGGACTAGAGCTCATGAGAATGGGCTGGATTTACATCTGGGAGCAATCTATATATGAATTATTGAATCCATGGAAAATGATGAGAGCCAAATAAAAAGAAGATAAAATTGTCCAAGACAGAGCCTTGGTGTAAAGCCAAGTTATTGTAATGGAAAAGGAGACTGAGAAAGAGCAGTGAAAAAGATAGAAAAAAACAACAGAATACGAAATCAGAAAAATCAAGTGTCAAATGCCATGGAGACTGAGAAATGTGAGGACTGAAAAAAAAGGTTATTAGATTTGACAATTAAGAAGAAATCATTAGTATCCTTAAAGAATACAGTTGCAGTTGAGTGATGAAATCACAAGTCAGATTACAGAGGGTTTAGAAGTGAGTGAAAAGAGAAAGTGAAATTACTAAGTGTAGATGGCTTTTTAAGGACTTTGACTAATAAAATGAGGATAGATATAGTTAGTGGGAATGGAAGGATTTATTGAGTTTTTTTTTAAAGGTCAGGAACAAGTAGATAGGAAACTGTTTAAGATTATAAAGTAAGTGGGAACCACATTGGGGTTAATCAGCTGGAAAAGATGGGAGGGAATAAGATGAAGTATACCTGTAGAGATGTTGTTGATGTTGGAGATGTTGGAGAGGAGAAGGACCACCCCTTCATGAGAGAGGATGTGGTTTAGGGTGGAATCCTGGTTCTCTCCAGGAAAAAGAAAAGAAGTCTTAATTTTTGTGTTGCCTTCCTGTAGGATTTTATCCAGCTGTCTGAACAGAAGAATAATATTTCTTCTGAAAATGTGATTTTTTTTTTTGCAGAGCACAGGAAATAGTATAGGTTTCCCCACTGACCTGACCTTTGAGTCTCCTTCCCTTTCTACCCTCACTCCTATAGAGAAGACTCCCTTTTAGCTAGAAGGCTCTAGGAGATTTGAATTTCAGCACTATCTGCCCACTTGTGAAAGCTTTACTTAGGAAATCTTCAGTTCATGTAGGTGGGTGAAATGGACAGCATGAAAGAAATATGAAAGAAAGGCATGGGATGACATGCTCCCCAACCTTAACTGGCACAGGACCCGTTGGTTGGATTACAACATACATATTCCATTACACAGTCAATTGTTAGATTCTTAACTAGGTGGGTGAGAGGAGTGACTGCCATCTGGGATTTGCCCAGGACTAGGGCATCACATTTGGGAGCTGTTGACTCAAAAACAAGTTACCATTCCAGAGCCCAACAGAATTCTATAATCAGAAAACTTCAGACAGGGGACCAGTTTCAGAAACTAAGGAGTATAAACTCATACCTTCTTGAGAATCTTCCCTTCAACTTGGCCAAAAAGTGATCATTCAACATCTGCTCAAAGATATCCAGTGAAGGGGAATTCATGACAATCTAAGGAAGCCTATTCTATTTTGGGATGGTTTTAATTTTTAGGCAGTTGTTCCTTACATTAGATCTCAATATCCTTGCTATGACTTCCATTCATTTTTCCAACTGTGTTTTCAGGGTCAGGCAAAACAAGTCTAGTCCATCTTCCACATGCCTGGAGACAGAACTGTTTAATTTTTGTCTTTGTGTCTCTAGCATTCAGCACAGTGCATGCACAGCATAACCAGGGGCACTGAATCAATGCTTAATTGATCATGCCCCTCTAAAGTCTCTCCTTTCCATCATCCATTAGTATTGTTCCATCCTCAGACGCAGTGGCCCTCTTCCTTCTTTCATCTCCCCCCTTTCCTAAGTATATCTTTAAACAATCCTTTTCCTCTTCCTTAGCTTTCCTTGTTAATTCAACATTCTGACTTAGTGTTCCCTCCAGGACCATGTCACATTTTTGTTTTTACACTCTGTTACCTGCCTTCCTTTTCATCTCTTTACATATTTTTTTGGTTGGGAGGAGAATTTTTAAAATAAGGTTTAAAAATGTTATATTTATATAAAATATAAATATATTTTAAATATATAAGTATATATAAATATATAAGTATAAAATGTTTTTAAGATATACTTTTATAATAGAAGTCAATTTCCAAGTTCCCTATATCTCTGTTTAAATAAATCCCTCCCTTTTTTTCATCATCAGAGTTGTTTGCGTTGATGCCTTCAAAGTTTATTTCCTTAGAGTTTCTCATCACCTTTGCTTGCTTGTTAGGTGTTTCCCCCTCAGAAGCTGGACTCAGCCATTGAGACTAAACAAGTGTCCATTTTGGGTCCTGAAATAATCTCAGAATCTCAGAGTTGGAAGACTTATCAAAGGTTCTCCAGTCCATCTCTTCCTGATTGAGAATTTCCTGTGCAACATTGCCAANGGGGGTTGAGAGAGGGGGAGTTGTCCAGGATGATTCTTACATTGTAAGTCTGAGGGACTGGGAGGGAGGGTGGTGTTGCTTTCTATAGTAATAGAAAAAATAGGAAGGGGGAGGGTTTAGCAGAAAGGATAGTAAGTTCAGTTTTGGACATGTTGAATTTAAGATGTCCATTGGACATCTATTTGAAGGTGTCTGAAAAACAGCTGGAGATATAAGATTGGAAGTCAGCAGATAGATTGGGGCAGGAAAGGTAGATTTGAGAATCATAAACTTAGGGTAAGTAAATCCATTAAATTACCCTCTGCTCTTGCCTCCCTATCTTGTGGTGAGAGATGATGAGGGCTTAAACTAGGTTGGCAATTGCATAAATGGAGGGAAAGGGGCATATATTATGGAGAGAGAAATATTACAATCTGCCAACTGATTGGAATAGAAAATAACACTAATGCTTCATATCTGAGTGATTGGAAAAATAGTGCTACTCCTGACAAAAACAGGGCAATTTGGAAGAGTGATGAGTTTTGAAGGAAAGATGATG
Organism: Gracilinanus agilis; assembly: GCF_016433145.1. NCBI lineage: Eukaryota > Metazoa > Chordata > Mammalia > Didelphimorphia > Didelphidae > Gracilinanus > Gracilinanus agilis. The sequence continues at coordinate 40,059,986 of NC_058131.1, read as the reverse complement.
AGTTCTGCATTGGATACGTTGAATTTGAGATGCTATGAGACATCCAATTTTAAATGTCCAATATGTGTAGTCAATGATGTGGGACTAGAGCTCATGAGAATGGGCTGGATTTACATCTGGGAGCAATCTATATATGAATTATTGAATCCATGGAAAATGATGAGAGCCAAATAAAAAGAAGATAAAATTGTCCAAGACAGAGCCTTGGTGTAAAGCCAAGTTATTGTAATGGAAAAGGAGACTGAGAAAGAGCAGTGAAAAAGATAGAAAAAAACAACAGAATACGAAATCAGAAAAATCAAGTGTCAAATGCCATGGAGACTGAGAAATGTGAGGACTGAAAAAAAAGGTTATTAGATTTGACAATTAAGAAGAAATCATTAGTATCCTTAAAGAATACAGTTGCAGTTGAGTGATGAAATCACAAGTCAGATTACAGAGGGTTTAGAAGTGAGTGAAAAGAGAAAGTGAAACTACTAAGTGTAGATGGCTTTTTAAGGACTTTGACTAATAAAATGAGGATAGATATAGTTAGTGGGAATGGAAGGATTTATTGAGTTTTTTTTTAAAGGTCAGGAACAAGTAGATAGGAAACTGTTTAAGATTATAAAGTAAGTGGGAACCACATTGGGGTTAATCAGCTGGAAAAGATGGGAGGGAATAAGATGAAGTATACCTGTAGAGATGTTGTTGATGTTGGAGATGTTGGAGAGGAGAAGGACCACCCCTTCATGAGAGAGGATGTGGTTTAGGGTGGAATCCTGGTTCTCTCCAGGAAAAAGAAAAGAAGTCTTAATTTTTGTGTTGCCTTCCTGTAGGATTTTATCCAGCTGTCTGAACAGAAGAATAATATTTCTTCTGAAAATGTGATTTTTTTTTTTGCAGAGCACAGGAAATAGTATAGGTTTCCCCACTGACCTGACCTTTGAGTCTCCTTCCCTTTCTACCCTCACTCCTATAGAGAAGACTCCCTTTTAGCTAGAAGGCTCTAGGAGATTTGAATTTCAGCACTATCTGCCCACTTGTGAAAGCTTTACTTAGGAAATCTTCAGTTCATGTAGGTGGGTGAAATGGACAGCATGAAAGAAATATGAAAGAAAGGCATGGGATGACATGCTCCCCAACCTTAACTGGCACAGGACCCGTTGGTTGGATTACAACATACATATTCCATTACACAGTCAATTGTTAGATTCTTAACTAGGTGGGTGAGAGGAGTGACTGCCATCTGGGATTTGCCCAGGACTAGGGCATCACATTTGGGAGCTGTTGACTCAAAAACAAGTTACCATTCCAGAGCCCAACAGAATTCTATAATCAGAAAACTTCAGACAGGGGACCAGTTTCAGAAACTAAGGAGTATAAACTCATACCTTCTTGAGAATCTTCCCTTCAACTTGGCCAAAAAGTGATCATTCAACATCTGCTCAAAGATATCCAGTGAAGGGGAATTCATGACAATCTAAGGAAGCCTATTCTATTTTGGGATGGTTTTAATTTTTAGGCAGTTGTTCCTTACATTAGATCTCAATATCCTTGCTATGACTTCCATTCATTTTTCCAACTGTGTTTTCAGGGTCAGGCAAAACAAGTCTAGTCCATCTTCCACATGCCTGGAGAGAGAACTGTTTAATTTTTGTCTTTGTGTCTCTAGCATTCAGCACAGTGCATGCACAGCATAACCAGGGGCACTGAATCAATGCTTAATTGATCATGCCCCTCTAAAGTCTCTCCTTTCCATCATCCATTAGTATTGTTCCATCCTCAGACGCAGTGGCCCTCTTCCTTCTTTCATCTCCCCCCTTTCCTAAGTATATCTTTAAACAATCCTTTTCCTCTTCCTTAGCTTTCCTTGTTAATTCAACATTCTGACTTAGTGTTCCCTCCAGGACCATGTCACATTTTTGTTTTTACACTCTGTTACCTGCCTTCCTTTTCATCTCTTTACATATTTTTTTGGTTGGGAGGAGAGTTTTTAAAATAAGGTTTAAAAATGTTATATTTATATAAAATATAAATATATTTTAAATATATAAGTATATATAAATATATAAGTATAAAATGTTTTTAAGATATACTTTTATAATAGAAGTCGATTTCCAAGTTCCCTATATCTCTGTTTAAATAAATCCCTCCCTTTTTTTCATCATCAGAGTTGTTTGCGTTGATGCCTTCAAAGTTTATTTCCTTAGAGTTTCTCATCACCTTTGCTTGCTTGTTAGGTGTTTCCCCCTCAGAAGCTGGACTCAGCCATTGAGACTAAACAAGTGTCCATTTTGGGTCCTGAAATAATCTCAGAATCTCAGAGTTGGAAGACTTATCAAAGGTTCTCCAGTCCATCTCTTCCTGATTGAGAATTTCCTGTGCAACATTGCCAACAAATGGTCATTGAGCTTCTGCTTGAAGAACCCCAGTGAGAGATAACCCACTGCTTTCTGGGATACCTCTTCCACTTTTGGACCACTCTAATTGTTAGGAAGATTATCCTCATACCAAGCTTTGATCTGTCTCTACAACTTTGTCCCTCTTCTTCCCTCTAGGGCCAAGTGGCGAAAGCACCATCCTTCTACAGGAGGCTACTAGGTTGTGCAGTAATTAGTGTGCTAGATTTGGAGGTAGGAAGACCCAAGTCTGGGGACCAGAGAAGTAAGAGACAGGGTTTCCACCTTTCAGGGATCTTCCATTCTGACTTGGATGACAAAGAACCAAATGTTTGCTTTAATTGGGGGCTGGTAATCAAGTACTCAACTGCATCAGAATGTAAACTCTTGGCAATTAGAGATGGTTCCACCCCTGGTATTTGTATCCTTGGTTCCTAGCACAGTGCCCAGAGTATAGTAAATATTTAACAAATACTTGTGCATTGATTGCTTATTTTAAAAAAAGATGAATTAGAAGGATGAACTCTGTAATAAGGAGACCTATCCAACAATGGAATGATCTTCAAAAGAGGCAGAGGCTTAATAAATGTTGACTGATTGATGAGATATTTGTCTCCTTATTGCCCAAACACTCAAATAGGGAGAATGGAGGGTGAGTGAAGCGCCTTCTAATTCTGAGATTCTCTGATTTTTATGCGTCTTTGTCTATATGAGTCTGAGATCCTGAGTCTAAGTAGCATGAGTAGCCAGGAGGGAAATTGGCTCAAGGCTTATCTGGGTTCTATGTTTGCTAAATCTATCTCCTTTTCGTAAAAATCTTGGGGAAGAGAATTCAATCTAATTCAACCAACAGTTATTGAGTACAAATGAAAACAGTTCCTGTCTTCCCCGTGTTAACATTCTAAAGGTGTCAATAGAAACATGCAAAAGAAATGCAAGGTGATTTCTGGGTGGTGGAGTCCTGCCAACTGGGGGTAGAGGAATCGGGAAAACTCTTGTAGTAGGAGGTGAACCTTGAAGTCAAGTCATGGCAACAAACATTTCTTAACCTACTATGTGCCAGGCACTGTGCTTAGCATTGGAGGTACAAAGAAAGGCAAAATTCTAAAACTACATGAAGAAAAATCCCTGTCCCTGATCTCGAGAAGCTTACAATCTAAAGGAAGAGTCATGTAAACAACTACATACATACAAGAAACCTAGGAAAACTGGGCATGGTCGCAGAGGGAAGGCATTACGATTGAGGAGGACTAGGAAAGGTTTCGTCCAAAAACCAGGGAAGCCTAGCCTTTTCCTTATTTAGGCAAAGACCCACTTTCCCTATGATAAGTAATGAGGGAAGAGTTGAGGTCTCTAAGTCCACCTCTTCATTGGCTATTTATCCATTAGAGATGTCTTGGGATGAATAAAAAGCTCCCGGTTGTATTTATAGAAAGGAACTTCTTGGTCTTTGATCATTGAGAGAATCACTGATCTACTAATTTTTTGGTTAAATGCTAGCCCAATCAATGAATTTATATCTTTAACCCTCCCCCCAACCCCCAACCCATCCAAAGAAGAAAAAACCAGGGAAGCCAGATAGCAGAGGGCAAGAGTCCCAGGCATGAGGAACGAGGCATGAAGGGTGTTAGAGGGAGCCAACCAGGCATGAGGAATGTGGCATGAAGGGTGTTAGAGGGAGCAAGGGGCTTGGCATTTAGGAAGTCTTCATAGATATGAGTCCAGGCAGGATGCACCTTTGGGAGCTCCAGCCACAGAGTCATCGACTCCTTTCTGTACAGGGGGAGCCTCTGTGTCACCTTTCACGTGATTCTGTTTCTTGTTACAGTCTCCATGGTCCTGGCCTTTGCTTGAGGCTCTGAGGTCCCTTGGGCCATGTCTAAGCAAAACCGAGATGTGGAGTTAGATCGCCTGGTCCAAGACAAGCCGCTTAGCCACAGGACCCCCAATGCTGCTTCCCAAAACATAGCCGAGCATCTCCCTAATGTGCCGAGCTACCGATACCCCACCACCCGCATCCCTGTCCTCATCACCAGGAGGACGGGGGTGTCGAAGCCCAGCTTCGTGAAGGAGGCAAAGAGCTCAGTCCGCCGCTTAGGTAGTATGACCCTTCCTCTGCATGGCAGGCTTCCAGGATGTGGTAGTGCATGCCAGCTTTGATTCTGCATGTTCTCTGCTGTGTCTTACGTAGCAGTACTGGCTCAGGTTCATGAACTGGTCTGTCTTGCCTGGAAGTGGGCATGTTCTCTGCATCTGTCTTGCTGACTTGCTGCTTCTTGGGAAGATCTGCAAGGTTGTGCCAGCCTGAAAAGGGCACAAAAGCTGGTGGGTTTTGTTTCTGTTATTTACAAAAGGAAAAGGAATAGGATTAAAAGTTGATGACCCTTTCCGCTTCACCTGGTCCTGAGGTTCTTCACCTTTTTTTTTTTTTTGTTGTTGGACCCTTTTAGATAATGGTGGATTTTATAGATTCCCTCCTCTGAATAATGTTTTAAGTGAATAAAATAAAATAAACAAGATTACAAAGGAAACCAATTGTATGGAAATATATCTAGCAAAATGTTAAAGAAAAAAAGCAAGTTGGGGGGCATCTAGGTGGTCCAGTGAATAGAGAGCCAGGCTTGGAGATCAGAGGTCCCAGGTTCAAATCTGACTCAAATACTTCCTAGCTGTGTGATCCTGGACAAATCACTTAATCCCCATTGCCTAGCTCTTACCACTCTTCTGCCTTGGAAACAATACATAGTATTGATTCTAAGAAGGAAGGTAATGGATTGAAAAAGAAAAGAATAGAAAAAACCAAGTTCTTGGGCTCCAAGTTAAGAACCCCTGACCTAGACCTTTGATTTTGTTCTTAGGTTCACTGGAATGTCCAAACTAGGAAGCATTATGGAAGTGAGGGAAATCTTATTGTCCTCCTATCCCTACCCCCATCCTCTGCCCATAGCTTCTGAGAGAGTTTCATGGGATTGTAACAGCAATAAATTCAATTTATCTACTGCTTTAAAGTTTGCAAAATTCCTTTAAATTCATTGTCTGATTTAAATCATAGATCTAGAGTTTTAAGGAACCTTAGAAGTCTTCTAGTGCCATTTTCTCATTTTACAGATGAGGGAACTGAGGTCCAGATGGATAAGGGATTTGTCCAAGGTCACATAGAGAACAATCACTGGGTCATGAATTTAAAGATGAAAAGAAGACTCAGAGAGCATTAAGTCTAACTTCTTCATTTTACATATGAGGAAGCCCGACAGGTTAGATGACTTGTCAGTGGTCACTTGCTAGTAAATACCAAAAGTGGAATCTAAGCCCGATTTCAGTCTAGTACTCTATCATTTATGCCATGAACCCAGGGTCTCTGGCTCCGTATTCAAGTCTTTCCTCTGGGGGGAAGGGGGATGTCTATGAATTGGATGATGGGAACATAGACTTATCAAGGATATAACAGAAGTTAAAAGGGATTTTCTAACTGTAAATCAGATAGTTGTCTGGAGCCAAGGAACTTGAGTAAGCATCTTAGCATGAGACCTTCTATCCAATACCAACCTCACTAGTTTCTATTTATGACTAGAGCTGGCAGAAGCACAGGCAGTTAACTTTGGCTTGTGATTCAATTTGTACCACAATTTCAACAAATATTAATTGCCAACTATTATTTGTCTAGCTTCAGTTTATAAAAATAGATAAATCTCAGACCTTGGCTTCAAGTACCTTAAAATCTAGAAGGGGGAGAGGGCAAAGACACACACACACACACACACACACATTCTCCTAACACTCTGCCCAAATATCTCCTTTGTACTTATCTTGTCCTCTCTCCTATCACCATGGATGTTTATATAAATAAAATATAGTTATATAAATAAAAATATACATTTACATTTGTATAAATAAAAAATATAGGGAGGACAAGATAAGTACAAAGGAGATATCTAGAAAGAATGTTAGGAGAAATTGAAAACAGAAAGATCCTTCACCTGGGATATCAAGGAAGGCTTCATGGTAAAGTATAGCCTGATTTGAGCCTTGCAGTAAGGAATATCAAAAGACAGAGTAATGGTGGATTCTATTCAAAGACCCCCTCTAAAAAGTCTTATCCACGATTGCCTCAAATATTACTATTAAAGACATAATAACTAACATCTCCTAGTGGGAATGGTTTAGCTGGGTCATCTAAATGGTGATAGGACTCTTGGATATCATGAAAGAATTTCCTGCATGGGAATGAGAGGTACTGAAAATAGGGAAAGGGACCAGAAATGAGAAGTCTTCTAGACTTTAGAATTTGGCCAAGGCTCAGCACAGCTACCACCTTTGGTCTAGCGGCCAGAAATATTGGGCGAGGGAATGTTCATTGAGATGGAGCTCCATTCTAGAGAATCGGGCAGGGATTCATCCTTGGGTACACCAGGGAGAACTGCTTTCCCATTGAGAGCACCTAGAACTTTGAAACATTTTGACCTCATGGAAATCTGAAGATGAAAGTCAAGGGAGAAAACCTAAAAACTGGATTCCTGGAGGCATGCTGGGGCATGACTTGTTTAGTGGTGTAGCTGACAATCTGGACCAAAGCAATAAGTGCCTCTTAATGAGTAGGGAAAGCTCTGAGCTCAGGCATTTCCAAAGGGCTCTCCAGATGCCAAGGTCTAGACCCAGAGTTTACTGAGTAAGAAATCCAGTGTTTAGAGAGCAGGGAGGTGACTCCGCTAGAGGGTAAAACAAAAACAAAGTTTCCACATTTTTCTCCAGGAGTGATTCCTCTCCCCAACCAATAATTAGTGAGGCCCAGTGGGGAGAGGGGCTGGTTAAGTGGGTCCACGGGGATTTCTTTCTCTCTCACTGTTAATTTTTTTCTTTCTCCTCCTTCTCTCCAAGTGCCTGCCACAAGAGAACATCCAGCTGTGAAAGTTGAAGATGCTGATGCTGAGAGCGTGCCCCTCCAGGTGGAAGAAAAGCCCCCCAGTCCAGTGTTGTTGCCACCCTCCCCAGCCAAATCAGAAACCCTCACAGTTCCTGGCCAGGCTTCAGCAACCACCAGGTAATGGGTGACAGATAGCCAGTCTTTTTCCATTTCCTTCCCATTACTTTGCTTCTTAACATCCTTTGAAGGGCAGGAAATATTATTCCTATTTGATTGATGGGAAAAATGAGGCAGGAAGAGGATCAATGATTTGTCCAGAATTTCACAGTTGAAGACTAGAACTTGGGTTTGGTGCTACTTGAATGAACATAAAGGACAATCTCAGACATGAGTCAGCATGGTGGAGTGGGAAAAGAGCCTTGAATATGGAATGAAAAGATTTGGATTCTTGGCTACTTGCTACCTATGTGACCCTGGGCAAGTCACTTAATGTCTTTCTCATCTATAAACTATAAACTAGCCTTGAACAAAGTTTCTTTCCAGTTTGGGGTCTGTAAACTGAGGGTTCATGAGAATTGGTATCTCCTCATTCCCTGAGATATTTGGGAACTTGTAGTTACCTGATAGCCAGCCCACCCTTTTCCAGAGGGAAATGCAATGTGACCTGTCCAAGGGTGTGTTCCTCACCTCAGTCCTGTAGGAAATCATACAGGACCTTGCCAATTTAAACCTCACCTCTAGGATCTCCATGCTGTAGCTTGGGGCTTGCTTGACATGATGAACAGAGAGAGTTAAGGGGGGAAAGAGAGAGAGACTGAGACAGAGACAGAGACAGAGAGAAGCAGACATTCTATTCAGAGGAAGAGACAGACTCAGAGAGAGAGAGAGAGAGAGAGAGAGAGAGAGAGACAGAGACAGAGACAGAGACAGAGACAGAGACAGAGATGGAGAGAAGATGGAAAAAGGAGAGAGGGAGATGGAGGGAGAGAGAAGAGAGACTGAGACAGAGACAGAGAGAAGCAGACATACTCAGAGGAAGAGACAGGCTCAGAGAGAGAGACAGAGAGGGAGACAGAGAGACAGAGATGGAGAGAAGATGGAAAAAGGAGAGAGGAAGAGAGAAACAGGGAGAGGGAGACAGAGACAGAGAGACAGAGACAGAGAGACAGAGACAGAGACAGAAAGTTAGAGACAGAGAAAGACAGAGAGACAGGGAGAGAGAGACAGGGAAAGAGAGAGACAGAGTCGTTGATGGTCATAGATAAAAACAAATGGACATTGTTGAGTTTTAGGAATGCTGCTGGCCGCTTCTAGAACTACTCCTGTATTTCCTTTCTCTCCTGTCATGGGCCAGCCTTCCCACAGCACGGCTCTTTCAGCCTCAGACCATCTCGAGCTTTGTTTCAGATGAAAGGAGATGGGAGACTTCCTTTCTTCTCAGGACGGAGACCACCCATCCTGAAAAAGCAGAGCGGCGCCTCCCCCATCCTGCTGGGAGTGAAAAATATGCCCTGAGATAGTGCTAGGAAGCCCCTCCCCCTGAATGGGCAGCAGCAGCCTGGGGGGCAGCCCCTGAGGAAGGCTCGGGCGGGCGCAGCTGGCTTCCCTTTTCCCTCACTCTCCTGAACAAAGGTTTTCCAGTGAATGCAGTCCCAGCCAAAGGAGCAGTTGGACTCTGCCTGCCAAGGAGCAGGCTAGAGGATGGGCCCCCAAGCAGAGATTATGGACTCGGGGTGCTCCCTGAGAACAAACAATAAGGCCGGCCACCCTGAGCCAGCAGCAGGGGAAGGAGAGGGCAGCCCCGAAGAGATGGTGTCTCCACATCCCGGGTCAGGACTGTGAGAGGAACGCTGAGTGTCTGGTCCCTCACAGAGCGTATGAGGAAAATTCCAAATAAATGCCAGCCATTCCCGTCACCACAAAAGCTCCGGCCTTCAGATGCACAACCCTCAAACCGGGACCTGCCTGGCTCCTGAAGAAAGAAAGCAGCTAAAGAGATGCTGAGAGCCAGCAAAGAGCCCTGGATAGGGAAACCGAGGCCTTGGGCCCGGGCCTGGCATTGCCAGTTACTACCTGGGTGACCTCTGAGTCTCGCTTATCCTCTCTGAGGCTGTTTCCTAGTTTATAAATAAGGTGATTGAACTCTGCGTCCTCTAAGGTTCCTTCCAGCTCTCCATCCTATGAACTTAATTCCGAGACAAGTTTTTCCAAGAGCAGCTGGAGACAAAGCTTTGCAGATTGGGCATTGGGCTACACTGATCAGGGGTGGGACAAAAACGGGGAGAAGTTGACAGAGGCTGAAAAGCCACAGAAATTCCCAAACAATGACTGGAATAAGGTGGAAGTGAGAGCCATTCTCTTTCATCTAATGCCCATTCTGTTCACTTCTAAGCAGGGGGGGCTTCTCAAGACCAGGAACCATCATTTGCCTTTTTTTTTTTTTTTTTTTTTGTATTCCTGTTCACTTAGCACAGTGCTTGGCACATAGTAGGTGCTTATTAAATGCAAATTGACAGACTTTTTGGGACTGGGAGAAAAGACAGACCTCATTGGGCCACAGTTGCCATTTAGTGGTTGAATGGTGGATCCTCCCTCCCATCTCCCTCCCTCCCTCCCTCCCTCCCTTCCTTCCTTCCTTCCTTCCTTCCTTCCTTCCTTCCTTCCTTCCTTCCTTCCTTCCTTCCTTCCTTCCTTCCAA
>NC_058131.1:40022545-40047119 GCF_016433145.1 Gracilinanus agilis | reverse complement strand
CTTCCTTCCTTCCTTCCTTCCTTCCTTCCTTCCTTCCTTCCTTCCTTCCTTCCTTCCTTCCTTCCTTCCTTCCTTCCTTCCTTCCTTCCTCCCTTCCTCCCTCCCTCCCTCCCTCTCTTCCTTCCTAACTCTGACAGTGGGTGAAATTCAAAGACAAAAAGACTTATTTCCCTGGCTTTGAGGAGCTTAGGATCTTCAAGACAAGTGAGGTTAAAGATGGAGCTTAAATGGAGAAAGAAAACTGAATGTGTAGGATGGGGTCTGTATCTTTTCTATTAGAGAACAAAAGAAGGAAACTGGGTGTTTCAGCATTCTTTGGTTACTGAAAGGCAGCAGAATGGTTTCAGAGCTTCCTGACAGAACAAATATGGTCGTGTACCCTCCCTCTTCCTCTTTCCCACTGTTGGTGGAAGAAAGAGGAGGTTGAGACCGTGAAAAGAGCCGAGGTCTGAGTATCAGGAGGTCTGGCTTCTCCAGCTCCAAATCTGCTTCTTATATGCTGTCTTTGGGCAAGACAGATATTCTTCATCCTAAGGATCCTCCCAACTCTGACAATCTTTGGTCTAAGTACCTAGAAACTAAGCTCTTAGTATTTATAAGCTGGAAAGCTTTGATGTTTTGTGTTTTTTTTTTTTTTTTTAACCCTTAACTTCTGTGTATTGGCTCCTTGGTGGATGAGTGGTAAGGGTGGGCAATGGGGGTCAAGTGACTTGCCCAGGGTCACACAGCTGGGAAGTGTATGAGGCTGGATTTGAACCCAGGACCTCCCGTCTCTAGGTCTGACTCTCAATCCACTGAGCTACCCAGCTGTCTCCTGTTTTGTGTTCTAAGGACCCTTCCAGTCCAGATATTCTATGATCTTAGTGTCTATAAACTAAATCCTAAGTTCCAAGTATATGTAAGCTGGAAAATACTTAACATTTTGTGTTCTAAGAACCTTTCCAACTCTGCCATTTTGTGTTCTAAGGACATTTTCAGTTCTGATAATCTTTGTTCTAAGGTCCTTCTCAGCCCTGACATCCTATGTTCTAGGGATCCTTCTAACTCTGACAATTTGTGTTTTAAAGGCCCTTTTAGTTACTCTATATCCTAGGGGCCTTTTCAGCTCTAAAAATTTCAATCAATAAACATTTATTAAGTGCCTACTATGCAGCAGGCACTGTGCTAAGCTCTGGGGTGACAAAAAGAAGCAAAAGACAAGTCCCTGCCCTCAAGGAACTTACAATCTAATAGAAGAAACAACATGCAAACAAATATATACAAAGCAAACTATGTACACGATAAATAGGAAATAATTAACAAAGGGAAGACATTGGAATTAAAAGAAATTAAGGTTCTATCCCAGAAGGTGGGATTTTGAGTTGGAACTTGGACTTGGATACCACCCATCCTGAAAAAGCAGGGAGGTCAGTAGTAGGAGTGAAGAAAGAAGAGCTTCCAGACTAAGAGGTTTGAATGATCTTTGATTAAGAAAACAAAAACAAACAGCCCAGTAGAGAGGACTGACTGAATTGAGCTTCTTTTGCGTGATATGCAGCCTCTGTGGAACAAACAGGAAATATATATGTTATTTTGGAAGGATGAGGGAATTTCCAACTCCCTTTAGAGTAGTGGTTCTTAACCTGGAGTCTATGAGTTGTTTTTTTTTCCATTATTTTGGTAACTATTCAATATAATTGATTTTTTTGTAACCCTAAATGTTTTAATTGATAACCATCATTCTGAGAAGGTATTCATAGGCTTCCTCAGACTGCTGTAGGGGTCAACACCACAGAAAAGGCCAAACACCTCTGATTTAAATTAGATTCAGATTATAAATTATCAAAATTAAACAGAGGTTTGTGTCACCCTGGGCAAGTCACTTAACCCCAGTTGAGTAGCTCTTACTGCTCTATAGCCTTGGAATGGAAATATGGTAATATGGTACTGATTCTAAGAGAGAAAGTAGGAAGAAAGCAATGAAGATCAGAGATGACTTAGATTGTAAATCTGTATGTTTGGTCATCTGATGGTGTTTTAACAGAAATAAGGAAATCTAGAGGAGGGGAAGGGAGACAACAATAAGTTCTATTTTGGACAACTGTCAAGTCCAAGATGGTGGAGATGGTCAACAAACATTCACCCCCAGAGCCTGGCATTCAGGAGATGATGAGTTGAGGGGAAATAAATTATATAATCAAAAGATTATATAGATATGAATTGGGAATCATCTGCCTGGAGATGTAAGTTTCCTGTTTGGGATGCCAATATTTTTGATCTCTTCATTTTCAGACATGTCATAGCTCAGGACCGAAGAGTAATATTACTCGCTTGCTTTAAGGAAGATGCTTTTTTACATTCAGACTTGCTTGTACTCATGAATCGATGATAATGGGTTTGACTTCCCCTAATTATATCTTACACATATTCCACATCAAATATCCTGGCTCAGCCAATGCTTTCATGTGCTGGCAAGCTTTCACCAAGGCATATTTATAGATCTCATTAAGTGAGATCTCATTTATAAATGATTAACCTTCTCAATATAGGTCTGAGTCGCAAATATACTTATTGTTCTTTCCGATAGCAAAGAATGACCATCGTGCAGTTCTTCATTTCTTCTCTTAAAATATAGCCTTTGTTCTTAGGGAGTGCAAATGCAATTTCTTTTTGTGTTATCTTACTTTTGTACTCAGGGCTTTTGTGATCCTTAAAGGAAGTGATTAACAGAGCCAAGAGCTCTCTCATCACTGGGCAAAACCCCCTGGCTCAAGATCAGGAAAGTCAAGAAAAAAAACCAAACCCTTTGAGTTTTTTTGTTCTAAATGCCAATCTGTCTCAGCCTGTTGATCGTGAGCCAAATGGTCGACTTTGATAAACTCTAGAAACACTCTTAGGTAGCCACAAAAATCCCACCATCATGGAAATCCAATCATTCACTCAACAAAGACTCAAAAATTAAGCACCTTCTATTAGATTGGAAGCTTTTTGAGGGCAGGTGATGTCTTCTGTCTCTTTTTGTATCCCTCGTACTTAGCACAGAGTCTAGCACATGGTAGATGCTTATTAAATGTTTGTTGATTGATTAATAACTACGAACCTCAATTTTCAGTTTGTAGAACAGAGATATTGGCATATGGGACCCTAACCAGGAACGGATTCCCCCAAAATATCATCTTAGGCAATAGGGGCAGTTTGTTATCATTTATCAATGTTACAATATTTCACAACATCATGGTAGCATTTATTTAGAATATATTAATTGAATTAATGAAATGATTGAGTAAAATGACCATCAAAAACGTGGGTTACGTCTGTAATGATGCTTGCTTTGCTTACCTCTAGGGATTGTCCTGAGAAAAATGTTATAGAAATATGAGTTGTTATTATTGTCATTATTATTGTTGTTATGAGAGGAAGTACAGTTATAATGGAAAGAACACTGGATTGTGAGTCAGGAGACCTGGATGGGAATTATTGAAAGAACTCTGGGCAAATTATTTCCTCTTTCTGGCTCTTGGTTCCTTCCTGGGCGAAATGAGAGAGTGGACCCGATTCCCTGGAAGGTCTCAGGCAGCTCATCCATCGCGAATCTGGTCTGCTTTTTCCTCCTCCCGCTGGTCCTATCATCAAGATTAGTAGGTCATTCTGGCAATTTGCTGTTGTTTGGTTGTGGTCAAGGAAAGATGACGTGCTTCTCTGGATGGTTTAGGAGGGTCCAGAGGGAAATGTATTAGGTAATGATGCTCCCAGCTGCTTTGTGGCTTGTATGGTCCCAGGGATAGCTTTTCATTTCGCAGACATTCCTAGCCAGATGATTTCCATAAAAAAGTGTGGGATTCAATACCCACTAATGGTTCCTCTCCTTTCCTTCTTCCCCATCCCCCCAAGTTCCTAAGTCCTTATGGGGCTGCTGAAGATGTACCCTGGGAGCCATCAAAGGCAATGTGTATCTCATTACATAGCAGGAGCATTGAATCATAGCTGAGATCCTTAACGATGTCTGAGAGCAGATCACTTGTAGGACAGATGGGAGTATTTTTCAATCGAGAAATGTCATGCTTCCAGAAAGGCAGGTAGAGATGTGGGACCCCCAAGCTTCTTCAACAATATGGAAGTTAGCACAATGAAAAAAGAGCACCAAGTCTGGAGTTGGGAGGTCCTGGATTCAAATCTGACCTCAGACACTTCCTATGCATGTGACTCTGGGCAAGTCACTTAACCCCATTTGCTTAGCCCTTACCCTTCTGTCTCAGATTTTACTAAGACAGAAAGTAAGGGTTAAAAAAATGGTGTGGGAGATACTTGGGCAGAATATAATGCTGCTATTTTATTAGTAGTAATTTTATCAATAGTAGTAATCAGAAAAAAGTTGGTCCCTGACAGCTCTTTTTTCTGTCTTGTGTGATCATTCATTTAATTGATTTAATGCTTTTGTTATATTACATTAGAATTCTAATAATGATTAATGTTATCTAGATGGAAATGGAGTTAAATGTTCAGAGACTGCCTTCTTTGTCCCCATTTTGCTTTGCTTTCCTCATGCTCATCAGAGCCCAAGAAATAACTCTTTTCCTCTCCTAATGTCTTTAATAAATGGTTTTGTTTGTTTCTCCCCAAATGAATCCGTCCTAAACATTCAGAGTAGAGGCTCTTAAACTAGGCTCCATGACCATCTAAGGGCACTGGAGCTAGATTTCACAGGGCCATGAACTTGGATGGGAAAACAACTACATCTTTATATTTTCACTGGTCTCTAATGGAAAGTTAGTGTATTTTCCTCAATTACTAACAACATTATTCTAAGAAAGGATTTGTGGGCTTCCAAAGGGTCCATTCCATACAAAAAAGATTAAGAGCAGTAGTGTATCAGAGGATTTAAGTGGGCATTGCAAATGATTATGGCAGAATGGGAAAGAGCCCTAGACTTGGATTCTGAAACTTCTCCTTACTCTCTCTATGACCTTGGGCAAGTTACTTAAGCTTTTGGCTTCAGTTTCCTCATGAGTAAAATGGAAATAATAATATTTCCATTCTAGTAGAGTGTAAGCTCCTTGAAGCCAGGGACTGTGTACTTTTTGTCTTTGTATTCTTAGCACAGTGTCTGGCATACAGAAAACATTGCATAAATGCTTGTTGGGTTGAATTGAATTGAATTAACTACTTCCCAGAATTACTATGAGGATCAAATGAGAAAAGCTGGTCAGAGAAAAGCTCTGTAAATACAAGGTATGGAGATGAAGATGATGATATTGGTGATGCATTATTGCTCCATATGGCTTTGCATGTCCTGATTCTAGAAGACCTTTCTTGTAGAATGAATGAATGAACAGAACCAGCTAACAGATTGGCCACTGCTAGAGCCCATCTCCAAAGTGACTCATCTGGGTTCATTGGCTTCCTCTTTGACCATTGTCCCTGCTGCTTTAAGCCATGCAAGGTGCTTGTGGTGTGTGTGTGAGTCACATCGCTCTTCAATGATATTGTAGAACTCTGGAATTGAGGTCCCAAATGTTTTAGGAGAGTCAACAAGTCTTTAGGGCAGCTAGATGGTTCAGTGGATAGAGTGTTGGGCCCTGAAGTCACAGGAAGACCTGAGCTTAAATATGGCTTCAGACACTATTTGGGTGACCATGAACAAGTCACTTAATCTCTGTCTGCCTTAATCTATTGGAAAAGGAAATGGTAAACCACTCCAATTTCTTTGCCAAGAAAACATCCCGGATCATTTGGTCTTACAGGGTCGTGGAGAGTCGGTCATGAGTGAACAACTAGGAGAATTTGTTAACTATTTTAAGCCAAGAACTGAGAATACAAATACAAATAGGAAAAAAAAATACAGTTCCTGCCCTCAAGGAGCTTACGTACTGACAGGGGAAGACAGCACCAGAAGGGAAGTTGAAAAGGTGTCAGGGGAGGCATCAAGTCAGAGCAAGGTAGAGGAAGTCACATGGAGATGTGTCATAAAGGTAGCCCAAGGATGAAAGAAGCCTTGGTTGGTTTGGATTTCTTCCTTAAAAAAGGTGGGTCTGGGGGAGCAAGCCAATCAGAGGGAGAGGCCACAGGAGTAGAATGGGATTTCCTGGTTGAGAAAGAGTCCAGGGATGGAGGGAGCTTTCAGGATGAAGAGATTTCTCTGGTGTGCTAGAAAAAAGTCCTGTGGAGAGAAATCAGCATCAGAGGCAATATTGTTACTCCAAGGCTTTCCCCAGGAAGCAATCTGGTTCTTTCCTGGGGGGCTGGAGGTGTCTTACAAGACATTTTTCCCCCAGTGGGCGAGAGTTAGCAAGTTTATAGCCTGAACCCCTGGAAACTCTAATTCATGAGATCCAGTGTCTAAGGAATTTGCTGGACTGACTCTGCCCATTTAGGGTAAAATGCTTAACAACTGCTGGCTAGAACCTTGATTATTTTTTAACTTCCAGGCCTTTTATTTCAACCCCCCCCCTTCCCCTATAACGGAAATTCCATTTAATCTAATTGATTAAAGTCAGGCAGGTCCCCCATTTGTAACTTCGGTTCTCATTGAAATTTTCTGGTTTACCTCCGAGGTTGGGACACCTCAGGAAAAAGCCAGGAAATCCAGGGGTACGGATGGTACTCCCCCGATGACTTCCATCTATTGTGTTTCTGTCCCCTTCCCCTTATGAGAGGGCTTCTAGATACAACTGTAAAGTAACTCAACATCGAATTTCCTGGCTTGGGTCAGTCAGCGCTACAGATGCCAGTACATCGAAACAAGGTGATTTCCTTCAGTAGCTTACATGTACGATTCCAGAACGGAAATCGAGAGTAGGAAGCCTTCCAGAGGAAGCCAAGGACATCCTGTAAGGGCAGAGAGCCTGAGGAAGAAAAGGAAGCACTGGAAAGCCCAGTTCTCAGCCAGATTCTTTCAAGTTTGCTGAAATGATTTATGGAGCTTTCTATCTGACCCAGCCATGGAACAACTCATATACCCAGAAGAATTCTCCTACCACACAACCTTTGCCTGAAGACCTGTAATAAAGCAGAAACCACAATTTCCCGAGGCTGCTCATTCCACTTTTGGATTGCTCTAATTAGTAGGAAGTTTTTGTAGACATTAAACCTATATTTACTTCTTTGTAACTTCCACCCAGATGATTCATAGAATTAGATTCTGCCTGTTCTGAGGGGGAAAAACCTTAGAGATTATGGTACACTGGGGGAAAATGTTAGATCTCGTGTGTTAGAGCAGCTCAGTTCACATCTCAGCTCTTTCACTTATTACTTGTATTTCGAGCAAAGCATTTAAACTTTCTGAGCCTCATTTTACTCATCTGCAAAATGAAGGAATTAGACTAGGTGACCTCTAAGCTTCCTTATATCCATCTTTTAAAAAAAAAACCCTATCTTCCATCTTAGAATCAATACTGTGTATTGGTTCCAAGGCAGAAGAGTGGCAGTGGTTAGGCAATGGGAGTGAAGTGACTTGCCCAAGGTCACACAGCTAGGAAGTGTCTGAGGTCAGATTTGAATCCAGGACCTCCCACCTCTGGACCTGGCTCTCAATCCACTGAGCCACCCTTATAACACTTAATCTATGATCTAATCCAACTCTTATAGAGAAGAAAAATGGATCAATAAAAGGGAATTGATGACTTGCCTATGGTCACACAACTAATTAGTGTTAATATTGGTACAAGAAACCAGATTTCTAGACTTTTAACCTGGTTCTTTTTCCATCTGGGAAGCTATTGTTATAGTCCAAGCATAAGATGACAGCCAGACTGGGGTGACGTCAGTAGGAGTGGAAAGGATAGAAGAAACATTAAGGAAGTATAATTGAGAAGATTTAATTGAAGATGGAGAGTGATGGGGAGAGAGGAAATCAAAGTCGATGGCTCTGTTGGTGGGGGCTAATGTGACTGGAAAGATGGTGGTGCCACTTTTCTGTTTCTACCCTTTCAGTTGGATAATTTTAAAAAATCAAAATTGATTATTAACCATTTTGTTTCATTTTTAAAAGTTTTTTTAATTTTTATTTTTCAATCACCAAACATCTTTTTCTCTCCTTCCTAATCTTTCCTCAGTTTAGAAAAAGAAAAACAAAACCTTCACCACATATATGCACAATTAAAGCAAATTCCCACATTGACCACGCCCCAAAATTTTATGCCTCATTTTGCCATATTTCCCTCTTTGTCAAGAGGCAGGTGCTATAGATCCTTAGTCCTCCAGAATCATGGTGGGTCATTGTGTTGATAAGATTTCTTATGCCTTTACAATATTTTTGTTATTGTGGATAATTTTTTTTATTCTGCCCATCTCACTCTACTTTAGTTTATACAAGTCTCTCAGATTTTTATGAGCTCACCCTTTTCATTATTTCTTTAAAAAAAAAACAAACCCTTGCCTTCTGCCTTAGAATGATACTAAGTATCGTCTCCAAGGCAGAAGAGCATTAAGGGCTAGGCAGCAATTGAAGTTAAGTGACTTGTCCAGGTTCACCCAGCTAGGACGTGTCTGAGGTCAAATTTGAATCTAAGTCCTCCCATCTCCAAGCCTGGCTCTCTATTCACTGAGCCACCTTGCTGTCCCTACCCTTTTCATTATTCTTAAAGCATAATAGTATTCCATCAATTCTTACATCCTAATTTATTCGGCCACTCACCAACTGAACTTAGTTCCCAGTTTTAACCACTACAATAAGAGCTGCTATAAATCTCTTTTGTATAAATGATCCCCTCCCTCCTTCTTTGATCTCTTTGGGGGTACAGAGGCAATTTGTCCCTTTTCTGCCACTATTCTTTCAGCAGGCTTAGTGATCTCTGTCCTCAGAATTCCCCAATTACCCAAGCTTTGAGCAGATCCTGATTAAGCTCGAATCCAAGTCCTTTCTATCTGAACCTTCACCCTTGGATTCAAGATTCCTTGTAGAGTAGCACCTCTACAAGCACAGCCACAGCTGTGATTTTCAATGTGCATCCATCAGCCTTGTGCCCAATGTTCCCATCACTGCTTCAAATAGAGGAAGAGGTCTAAAATCTGAAGTTCAATATTCATTTCTTGGCACCACATTTTAAGAGAAATAACCAGGAGGCCGTTCAAATGGAGCTGACTCAGTCAAGACACATGAAGAATAGATGAAGGAAATGAGATGTCTAGCCTTGAGCAGAGCAGCCTCTCTCTGAGGCAGATAGATGACATTTAGGAGACAAATAGCCGTCTTCAAATATTTGAGAATTAATGAGTGAAAACACATTTATTCAACTCTTACTATGTACCAAGCTCTTTGCTAAGTACTGGTGATAGAAATAGAGAAGGAGGAAAGGCCATTTCTGTTCTCAAAGAGCTCGTATTCTAATAGGGGAGACATATAAAAGTGAGGAAAGGAAGAGAGGAAAGAGAAGGATGGAGAGGAAAGAGAAGGATGGAGAGGGGAGGAGAGAACAGTTTCAGCCATAAGTCAAATGGAATGGTCAACTCGCTGGACCTTGGGGCAGGGCAGCAAATGGCAGTGCTTCTCTAGCATCATTTCCATGGATAAAATCACGGAGGTTCCTGATGTTGAGAGCACTCAGGACTTTGGTCGTTGAGAACTGCTTTTCTGGGTCTTTGCTAGTTGTGGCTTCTGAGAGGATGGAGGTTGTAGTACCCGCAAAAATTGTTGTTTGGTCACAACTCCCCAAGCGTCTCTTCTCATCCGTCTAATCAGGGAAATTGTTCAGATCTTCTTTAGGTGGAATATGTTTCTCATTGGTGAGAAATCTGCAGTTATAGTTTTCACTTAGTTTGTATTCTTTTGCCTATTAATTAATTTGGAATTGAGAAGTCCCCAAATCTGGATTTTCTTAGGGGGATGGTTACCTGGGGGGTGCTGTTATTCTAAGGTTCTCGGTGGTGGCAGGGATGGCCAGCTCCTTCTTCCGAGGGTCGTTTCCCTCAATATAGAAGGTTACATGCATTGAATACATGCCAGTTTGTGAATAGATCAACATGGCAAAAGAAGAATGGTTCCCTTTAAAAGCTTCATGCACTTGGCATCCACTTTGGGGAATAAGAGGCTCCACCGGCTGCCTGGAAGGCTGTCCCTAATGACACAATTTACAAATGACTCTGGCTTGTGTATTTCTCATTTGTGGATCTTGGCTAGATGCCACATCCGCAGGACCCTCTGCCTATGGCTGAAAAGGCTTTGCATTTCTGTCTAGGAAGAAGCTGCCCTCCCAGGATGATGAGGTGGAAGAGCTCAAGGCCCTGTCTCCGGCACAGTCACCCGTGGTGGCCTGGTCGGGTCCATCCAGTCCTCAGGGACAAGAGTGAGTTGAAAACTTCCCTAGAGTGACTAACCAAAGCTAGGTCCACCTTTCGGTGACTTTTATTATTATTATTATTATTATTATTATTATTATTATTATCATCATCATCATCATCATCATCATCATCATCATCATCATCTTTTTTAGTAAAGATGTTAAGTAAATTTTGGTTTCCCCTCAGTGCTGCTGACCGCGCTGAGTCCACAGCTAGCCAGAATAGCGCCATCATCAATGACCGGCTCCAGGAACTGGTGAAACTCTTCAAGGAACGCACAGAAAAAGTGAAAGAGAAACTCATCGATCCTGATGTCACCTCAGATGAGGAAAGCCCCAAACCATGTGAGCAGGGGGGACATGGGGGATGAGGAGGCAAGAGGGAGGCATCTTAGGCACAGTTGTCAAATGGGGGAGAATAAAATACCTTTACAGTGTGTGTGTGTGTGTGTGTGTGTGTGTGTGTGTGTGTGTGTGTGCGTGCGTGCGTGTGTGTGTGTGTGTGTGTGTGTGTGTGTGTGTACACCAAGAAGTGATAGAATTGTAGTATGGCTGAACTAGAAGAGACCAGCTAGTACAAGTCCCTTATTTTAGTCAGTCTGTCTTGTGCCAGGTATTGTGCTAAGTGCTGGGATATAAAAAGAGGCAAAAGACAGCCCCTGCCCTCAAGGAGCTCACAATCGAATGGGAATATCAACACACGAGAGAGAGACGGGACAGACAGACAGACAGACGGGGGAAAGAGAGAGACAGACAGACAGAGAGGGAGACAGATAGAGACAGAGAGAGACAGAGAGAGAGAGACAGAGAGACAGATAGAGACAGATAGAGACAGAGAGAGAGAGAGAAAGAGAGAGATAGAGATAGAGAGAGACAGAGAGAGACAGACAGACAGAGAGACAGAGAGAGACAGAGACAGAGAACTTGAGTGAGGCAGGGGCATGAGAGAAGTCCTACAACCAACCAAGTAGGAAATTATGAGTTGTCTGATCCAAGGCCCCCTTCCTTAAGTGAAGTGTCTTGGTGGAAGTGTTCATGTCCATCCTCTGCCCTCTCCAAACTGCTGAGGAGGTGCAAATTCCAAAGTTGAATTGATTGTCAAGAATATGAGTTTCTGTAGACAATGATGAAGTTTCTTCTTTTTACAGATGGGAAACTGAGTTTCAGAGAGGATTTGCTCTTTACCCTGTCCTAACTCCCAAGGCCAGAGCTCTTTCCACTACACCACATTGCCTTTCTAACTATAACTCATGCTTATATAACATTTTTTCTCGTGATGCTAGGTCTGGGCTGGGATGGTGCAAAACATTACGCTCTTCATTTTATAGATGAGGATAACAGGTTCAGAGAGATAAGGGGACTTCTTTGAGGTCCTATGGGTCAGGTCCAGAACTCCGATCTTGGTCCAGAACTCTTCCCACTCCCTGGGGGCTGCCTCTCCAAAAGCCTCCAGAATCTCTCAGGAAAGAGCTAAGGTCTCTTTGAACAAGTGGTACCCAGGATGGACATAAGCAGGTGCCCAGCTGGGATGTTCAGTTCTTCTAGACACTCTTGGTTCTGAATGGCTCCAGAGGAGAGCCTCTGACCTCTTACCTAGCAAGTCTGGGCTGCTTCCCAAACTCTCTGAGGAGGGAGCAGCATAATCTGCCCCAGGAGAAAGCTCTGGTGGTTGCTTGGCATGCAGGGAGTCCACAATGACCACTTTACTCCATGTTTGCAATATGCTTTCCTCTGGCTGTGGCTGTTAGAGGATAAGGAGCAATTTCTCAGTTAATTGATTAGAAACGCCTTCAGTTTACATCACACTGATCTTTGGAGTAAACATCCCTGTACCCCTTTTCTCTTTGGATCTTAGCAGGATTAAAGGCCAGGGGAAGGGGGCTGGAGGGATGTGTATTGCTAGATGTATGGGTCTGAATGAATTGAGATAAATGATTCAGTTGAGGTGGATGGAAGAGTTTCTCCCATTTTCTTCCATAGCCCCTGCCAAGAAAGCCCCAGAACCAACACCAGATCCCAAAGCAGCGGAGGCTGAAACAGCTAAAGAGGAAGAACATTACTGTGAGATGCTGTGTTGCAAGTTCAAACGCCGCCCGTTGAAATTGTACCGGTTCCCCCAAAGCATTGACCCCCTCACCAGTAAGTCCTGAGTGGAAAGATCCTTCTGATGCTAATATATAGAGATGACAGGGAATGGATGAAGGGGAGGTCTGAGGAGGGAAGATATGCCAGGGGGTGATGGGAAGAGGCAGGAAGATGTGCTGGATGGGAGATGATCCATGAGCGAGTATTTGTGAACTATAAAGATGGGTTAAGGATAATGCCTTTGATCAAGGGTTCTTAATCTGGCACTAGTGAACCTTGGATAAGTGTATTTCACAACTGATTTTCTTTGTAATCCTGTGTATTTTATTGACATTTAAAAGCCTTATTTGGAGAAAAGGTTCATGAGTTTCATCAGACTGCCCAGAGTCCACAATCCAAAAATAGTTAAGAATCCTTGCCTTAGATATATATTGCAGCTTTTGTTTTTCAAAGAAGAAGAGAGGGAGTGTGCCATAATGGTTAGAGAGTCAATATCAAATGAGAAAAACTTGTGTTTCATTTATATTGGTCGTGAGATTCTGAGAAGTCTGAATCACAGAGAAGGTGCCAGCCTACTTTCATAGAAGGGTCCTCACCTGATAGTTCCTTCTATGAATGAAAATCATGGAAACAGTTCTTATAACCTATCCACTTTTCAAAGTAATTTTACTTCTGGAAACATTAACTCACGGCCTTCCCAACCCTTCTCAGCTCCCTCCTATCCCTGCATTCAATAGGAATGTGCCTTGACATCCATCCCCCTGAACATTCCTTCTGCTCAAGTGAAATCTAACTCCCACTTTTCTCCCTGTAGAGTTTTTTAACCTTTGGCGTCTGAGATGTCTTATGGTGTCCCTTTGGCAGTGTGGTAAAGCCTAGGGACCTCTTCTCAGAATAAGATTTTTAAATGCATAAAATAAAATACATGGGATTACAAATGAAATCAATTTAGATAAAATACAGTTGCCAAAGTATTTTTAAAAAACATATTCATAGTCTTCCAATTAGAAACCCCAGTCCTACATGCTTCCACTGGGACCTTTTTTTTTTTTTTTTACCCCTAAATAGCTTTCTGATAGGGTGAAAGATTTAAGAAAGTATAATAGCTTTGAATTTCTGGTTTATTCTATACCTTCTCTTTCCTCTTCTCCCCTCTGAGATTTTTCTCTGTATTTCCCTCTTCCTCTATCCCATATTAATGGATTTTAGTCAACAGAGTATTAATTCACTTTTTCTTCTCTGACATATTAAAAAAAAACCCAAACTCATCTCTCTCAGGTTCTCTTGACCCTAGATGTCCTCTATCTATGGACTTTAGTTAGTCTTTAGCCAGCGATAGCTTTGTCTTGCCTCCATAAAGGAAGATATTAATTCCGTTGCTAAATTTTCTTATTGATTATAATTATTTACCTTTCATATGTTTCTCCTATTTGAAAATTTGATATCAGTCAGTCAATAAACATTTATTCAGGATCTACTATTGGCCAGGTACTGTGCCAAGGGCTGAGCAAAAACCCTGCTCACTTTTTGTTTCTTTTTCTGAAGCAATGACTCAAATTCTGCTATTCTGCTGAAAATCTATCTTTTTAAACTGATATTATTAGGTTCAGATTTTATGGGTCTCATTTGCTTTTCAGAATGGCTTGATTTTGTCTTGATTGGCTTTTCAGTGTCTTGATTGATTCCTCATAGATAAGGAATAGTTCTGAATTATTTAAATTGATTTTCCTTGGTAGGTGGAAGACTTCCTCTTGGCTGCCTGAAATCTTTGTTGTTTGACTGAAAATCTGACATTTGACTATTATGTTCCTTTGTGAGATAAATTTGGGATTCTTCTCTGTCTATAATCTATAAGTTATTTCTTGAAATATGGTGTACTTTTGAATTCATCACATTTTTTTTTCTGGGAGATCCAGGATCCTTAAATTATCTTTGCATGTGTTCTTTTAATGCTCTCTTTTGATTCTGTTCAGGCAAATTTTCTTCTCTTCTATACTTTTGAAGGTTACCAGATCAGCCAGTATCTTTTTTAGGGCTTCTTTTGGAGAAACCTTCTCTGCTATATGTTCCAAATAATCTACTCTCTTGTTTGCCATTTTTATTTCTTTTTGAGAGCTCTAATTGCCATCCCATTATTTTTATTAATTCTTTCAGTTTTATTCTGAACCACCCTGGAATTTCTAGATGGCTTTCCATTATTTTTAGGAGTCCACAGAATTCTTTCTCATTTAGGGGACTTTCCAAGTTACTATCTTTCATTGTACCATATATGATTTTTGTAATTGTTTTCTAATTTCCCCCTCTTAATGAATTGCTAATTTATCTGAATAGGGGCTTAGCTTATTCTCAGTCTTTCCATTCCAATTGTCATCTCACCCATCCCTTCTATTTGTGTCACATTCCATCAAACCTCTTAAACTATATGGTCCTTCTATCTCCTACCACTGAGCAGCTTCAGTGACTTCCCTACCTTAAGTCTTTGGATGGATCCCTGCTTCATAGACACTGAGAGAAGACAAACACCACTGATTTTTTATTACCCATCCTCTTTTCCTTTGGTGCATAAGTCCCTCATCTTCTGTTACAGATAACTGGGTATTGCTGGATACCACTCACATCCACAATTGCCTATTTTATTGGCCATCAGAGTTGGATGATATCCATGGTCTCTCCCCATTCAGGGAGGGAGTGTCATCCCTTCCCCTGTCGTGCTGCATCAGACTGAATCACTGCTGAAAACAAGCTTCTTCTTCTCTTCTTTCCCCTCTTCCTCCTCCTTCTTATGCTTTCAACCAATGTATCCCTTTGTTGCCTTATGGCTGCCATATTTCTATGCCGAATCTGAAAAAAAAAAATTTCCCCAAAGGCTCCTAAGCTTATGTGTCTCTGACCACCACCTCTCTCTCTTCCTCTTAGATCTGATGTATATCCTTTGGCTTTTCTTCGTGGTCCTGGCCTGGAATTGGAATTGCTGGCTGATTCCAGTCCGATGGGCTTTTCCATATGAGACTCCCGACAATATCCATCTCTGGCTAATGATGGACTATCTGTGTGACTTCATCTACTTCTTAGATATCACCGTGTTTCAAATGCGCCTGCAGTTTGTCAAAGGAGGCGATATTATTGTAAGTTGTCCAGCAAGCAGGAGTTATACCCACCATAATGGAACTAGCTCATTCTCTGTGGTGGCTAACACTGTCGATTTACTTTCAATTGTGCTTGGCACAAAGATCTGGAAGTCAAGGCACTGGCCTCAGTTTTAGCCCTAACTGTGGGATTTTCTGGGCTCCGTTTCTTTCTCTGAATAGGGCCCAGTTGAGATTTGAAGAGAACTAGAGATTCTGAGAATCAGAAATGAGGAGTATATTCTAGCTATGGTGGGAGTGGGACATCCTGTACAAAGGCATGGAAATGGGAGATTGGTTACTCTTAAAACAGTCAATTGACCATTTGGAATCTAGAGTGTATGAAGGAGGTAATGTATAATAATCCTGGAAAGGTAGGCTAGAACCAGATTGTGAATGCCCATTAGGGAAATTTGCATTTGATTTTAGGGAACCATGGGGAGTTTTTGGAGCAGGAGTATTATATGATCAGACATGTGTTTTAGGAATATCAGTTCTGAAGCTATATGGTCGTATGGATTAAAGATGGTAGATACTTGAGTCACAAAGACAAGTTAGAAGGTTATTTTAATAGCCTGGATGAAAGATGAGGAGAGAAGGTCATAGGTCACTAGGGTAATGACCACGTAAAGAGAAAAAAGGGAATGGATGCACAGATGTTGTAGAGGGAGAGATAACAAGAATTGGCACCTGTTTGATTATAGGGACTGAGGCATATTGAAGTTTAGGATGACTGAGTATGTAAATTTGGGTGACGGGTAGGATGGTGGTGCCCTGGACAAAAACAGGGAATTTAAGATTAATATGTTTTGGGGGAGATACTAGTGAATTGTATTTATGTGTTCTAAGTCTGAGATCAGTCAGTCAATAAATATTTATTAAGTGTCTACTCTGTACCAGGCACCATACTAAGGGCTAAGAATACAAAGAAAGACAAATGATAATCCCTGCCCTCAGGGAGCTCACAGTCTAAAAGATTTGCCAATGGGCTATCAAATGCGACATGTCTAATAGTCATATGGTGATGTAGGACTAGAATTTAGGAAAAAGACTAAAGTTGGATGTATAAACCTGAGGGTTGCCTGCATAGAAATTATGTTTGAATCCTTGGGAGTAAATGAGATCCCTAAGAGAGGTTTAAAAGAAAGAAGAGAAAAAGATCAGGACAGAGTCTAGAGCCAAAAATGAGAGAATAAGACATCAATGATCATCCATTAAAGGATACTGAGAAAGAGTGGCCAAACAGGCAAGAGGAGACCCAAGAGAGAACAGTGTTAGAAAAGTCTTGTCAAGTCAAATTAGCAGAAGTCCAGAGAATAGAGAGTATTCAGGAGGCAAAGAGTATTTGATGATGTAAAATACTGTAGAAAGGTCAAAAAGGGTGAGGACTGAGAAAGGATCACCAGATTTGGTGACTAAGAAATGTCTGGTCACCTTGGAGAGAGGAATTTCATTTGGGTGAGAATCTGGCAGCCAGATTGCAAAGGAGTAAAAAGAAAGGAAGCACTTTAGCAATTAGTGGGCTTTCTCTGCCCCATCTTTTACAGATGAGGAAATTGAGGTCCTGGGAAGGGAAGGGACGTGCATGCCCAAATTTGCCTAATCCTTCCAGTGATGGAGCTAAAAGGAGAATCCAGGTGTCTGGAATCTCTTTGGTGTGTCCTCAACTGGACCATATAGACAATACCTATTTTTATAGTATCTGGATATGAAGTTTTGCCTTGGATAGAGCCTGGCTCTTTCCTGCTCCAGTGCTTGGATTGTGATGATCATGTTTTCCATTCTCTTTTAGACAGACAAAAAGGAAATGCGGAACAACTACCTAAAGTCTCAGCGTTTTAAGGTATATATTTTATACATAAGCTTTACAATGCATGGTTTCCTAGACAGATTTAAATGGGTCCCCTGGTTGAGCTTAAGTGGGTCATTCATTCACTTGTTCAACAAATATGTATGAACTGTGTACAACATTCAATGCCCTGGGCTAGGCACTGAAGGGGATATGAAGAAGAAGAGGGAAAGAAACAAATATTTAAGTGACTGCTATGTGATAGACACTATTCTAAGCACTTTACAAATATCTCATTTGATTAAGTAGGTGCTATTATGATCTCACTATTACAGTTGAGTAAACTAAGGCAGACAGAAGTTACATGATTTGGCCAGGTTTGAAGCCAGGACCATTCTCTAGTTCCTATAGAATTTCTAATTTTTTATGAGCTGCTGAAGTGAGTATTTCTTTTTTTTTAAATAAGCTTTTATTTATGTCTTCTGTTTTTTACATTCTCATAATTATCCATAGTATCCTTCCCTCTTTTCCCTCTCAGTATCATCCTATTTAAAAAATGTTTTTTAAAGACAAAAAAGAAAAGAGAAAAAAAATCAGCACAACTGATTAATACATTGAGAAATTCTGAAAATGTGTAGTCTTGTAGATATCTCTCCTCCTGGAAGTGGTAAATTAGGGATGTCTTCTTATTTCTTCATTCAATTTATGTGTGATCGTGATAATTTTGTTATTTTTTAGTTTTTTGGTATAATATTCTTCCAATGTACATTGCTGCCATTTTTGTATATTATTTTATCAGCTTTGCTTACTTCACTCTGCATCAGTTCTTATGATCTTTTCATTCTTCTTTGAATCCATCACTTAGGTCATTTCTTACAGCACAGTGTTATTCCATTACATTCATGTACCACAATTTGTTTTTCTATTCCCCAACTGAAGGGCATCCACTTTGCTTCTAATGCCTTGACCTGGCATATTTCTAATGCATGTGCATCAGAGGCTCATGGGTATCTCTAGTATGTGACTTTCCCCTTATTTTTTATTTTGGTTTAAAATTTTGTATTTTAGATGGATATGATTTGTCTCCTGCCCCTTGATTTACTCTATTTGAAAGTTGGTGTGAATTCCCTCTTACGGCTGCCACGTTGCTTAAAGGTAAGTCCCTGGCATACTTAGTTGGCATCTTTCATCCAAAAGGCTTTACAAAATGTATCCAGGGCTCTGAGCCCTTCATCAACATTTAGATAATATCATCTCCGGTGGGATAGAACATTCTTTCTGTGGCTCATTTTATAGTTACAACCAATGAAAAAGAAAGGGAAGCTGTGTCTTCAGGGCAAGATGGGAAGTAAAAGGTTGACATTTATCTTTTTAAAGAGGTCAGTGTATACAGATAATTGGTTGGCTCAGTCCTGTTATGAATTTTTCGGCTGTTTTGATGAGCAGAAACAGATGACTCAGTGGATAGAGCGCTTGTCCTGGAGTCAGGAAAACCTGAATTCGAAATCTGACCTTTGGTAGTATTTGAGCTAAACCTCCTTGAAAGGAGCTAATGGATGGGTTAGTACCAAGTTCCTCATGGAAGTTTCTGATGTGTTCTCATTTTTCATTTACAGTACATGGCTTTCTTCGAGTTTAATAACCGGCTTGAATCCATTCTCAGCAAGGCATATGTTTACAGGTGAGATGCGGTGGCTAGAGATTGCTGGTGATGGGAACTCCCAAGGGTGGAAGTTTGCAGAGGGAATGGGTTGAAAGCTTTCCCTGCCCAAATAGTTCCTCTTTGCAAACACAGCTGGCAAGTCTAGATCCACCCCCTAGGAAGGAAAGCTGTCATTTTTTTTACCCCAATAGGTCATTTTCCAAGATGTTTGGTACACAGTACACTGAGCTGAGAATTTCCATTTCTCTTATTGTTGCCCCTGGGTATTCATCTCAAAGGGGAAACAGACCCACTGGCCTCAGAGAACTTGCCCCATGCCTTCATTTTAAATCCAATTTGAGATTTTCTCATGGTTGACTCTTTCATTATGGGAAGAAGGTAAGTCCCTCTTCTCTCAGTCCTCGTAAAGCTATTCTTTCCTTCCTTTTACAGAGTCATAAGAACCACAGCCTATTTGCTCTATAGTTTACATTTGAATTCATGTCTGTATTACTGGGCATCAGACTACCAAGGAATTGGGTCCACTCACTGGGTTTATGATGGAGTGGGAAACAGGTAAGCAATTATCCATCTTCTCTCTTTTGGGTTAGGTGTAAGTGTTTCTTTATAGCATGCAAAATACAACTGAGACAAGTATTCAGATCTGAAACACCACGATATAAGGCACACAGGATTTAAAGTCAACAGGTCTGAGTTCAAATCTCTGCCTTGAGACTTACTACCTATGTGATTGTGAACAAGTCGCTTATGCTCACTGAGACTCAGTTTCCTCATCTGTAAAATAGAGTTGGGCAGCCAGGTAGATGGAATGCCGAGGATGGAGTCAGGAAGTCCTAAGTTTAAATCTGACCTCTGACACTTACTAGCTGTGTGACTATTTTTTTTTAAAACCCTTAACTTCTGTGTATTGGCTTCTAGGTGGAAGAGTGGTAAGGGTGGGCAATGGGGGTCAAGTGACTTGCCCAGGGTCACACAGCTGGGAAGTGTCTGAGGCCAGATTTGAACCTAGGACCTCCTTTCTCTAGGCCTGGTTCTCAATCTACTGAGCTACCCAGCTGCCCCCTAGTTGTGTGACTCTTGCCAAGTTACTTAACTCTTTTTGCCTTAGTTTCTTCATCTGTAAAATGAGCTGGAGAAGGAAATGGCAAATCACTTCAGTATCTTTGCCAAGAAAACCCCAGATGGGGTCATGAAGAGTGAGACATGACTGAAAAACAACTGAACAACAATAACAAAATAATTAAGAGTATCTGTTACCCATCTACCTCAAAAGCATGTGGAAGTATCCTAGAGGGATGTCAGATGTCACAACCCATCTAGGAAAATTAATTATGGAAACAAAGTTTATTTTAACAAAAGGAACAAGGGTAACTGGATAGCTATGACTCTAACATTCTTCACACTACCTCCACCCAACTCCTACGTTCCCTGCTTAAGGGAAGCCTTCTGTTTCTTCTCTGGGCCCTAGCTATAGTAACCTATGCTATCTAAAACAAGCTATCTGACAAACTAATCTTCCCACCAGTAATTAATAAAGAAAGAAAGGGAAAGCCCCCAGGTTTGACTGCTGTACTAAGTAACCAAAGTTATAGATGAAAAGCTTTGAATTACCTTAACCAATAGGAATTCTGGCAGATGGACCCCTGGCAGATGCATACTGGACTCACTGAAATTGGTTTTCTCCAAGTAAATCCTTTATCTGAATGCCGAAGATTTCTCCATGAAATCCTGACCTTCCAGGGAGAATCCCTTAGAGCAAAACCCCTCCTTCATCTTGAAATTGTAGGCAGAGAGAGAAAACCCACAACCAGCTCAGATAAAATCCAAGAAGGAAGTGAAGTTGAGTTATTTTTCAGTTGTAGACTCCCACAATTCATTTTTTACCCAGAATCCTTTCCCAGGGCTTATCTCAAAATTCCCTTCTTTCAACTAACCCTAGAAAACCAAACCATCCCTAACTATATTTCTACAGCATCTAGATGTGTAAGGGATGGAGTGCTTAATGTGGAGTCAAGAAAACCCAAATTTAAATCCAGCTTCAGTTATTTATTATGTGACCCTGGACAAGTCCCTTAACCTTTTCTTTCCTCAGTTTCCTCATCTGTAAAATGAGGATAATCATTGGATCTATCTCTCAGGGTTATTGTGAGATCCAAATAAGATAATAATTACAAAGTGCCTGGTATATAGTAGGCATTTAATAAATGTTTGTTTCCTCCCTTCCTTTATAGGGCTGTCATAGGGAAATATTAGCATGCCAGAGAAATATACATAACTATTAGAATTACACAAATTTATCTATATCTGCTTCATTTTGTTCCCAAGATTTTGAATTAGTCAAGACCTGTTAGGTCATCTAGACCAGCCCTCTCTTTTTGTAGATGTGGAAACTTCATGAGGTTCTTTGCTGGAGGTTACCCAGGTAATAAATGGAAGAACCAGTATTTGAAACCAGGTCCTTTGCCCACCATGCCAATTCATCAGCATGCTTACTTCTAGTGGCCCTTTTAGACAAAGAACACAAATAGGCTGGCAGTCAGGGTGGGGGCTAGTTACCTTGATTGGAATCTCTTGGGGGCCTTCCCAGCTCTGAGATTTGTGATTCTATGCTTGGTCTGGAGGAGTCAATAACTTGTCGATGACTAAAGTAGGAGACTAATCGGTACAAATCCAATCCAACCCATCTTCACTCTTAGATGATCTCTGTGCTCATGAGTAATGCTGGGTGCCCCAAGAGGGGTAGTGTAATTGATGTCCACATTTTTCTTACCAATGTGCTTATGTCTCCTTGTAAAAGACATAAAAATTTGAGAGGGATCCTACTTTTTCTCTGGTATACAGTTCTAGCAAAATCATTACGCAACACTGGGGAATATGCATTCTTTCAAAATGATCACATTTTTTGATACAGAAATGATAAGTTATCCAAGCAAACATTTAAAGTTTGAGTAGTATTCAAAGGTAGTAATGAAATTTTGTACATATGGAGAAACTGAGGCACACAGAAATTAAGTCCAAAATCACATGAATAAATAGTAAGAGGCACCAGGAGAGTATTTGGATTTAGAAGAGTGAGACTCAAGTCCCAGAAGCATCAATCAATCACCAGCTGTGACCTTATGCCAATCACACTCTTTGGGGGTCTTAGTTTTGCTTCTTGTAAAATTTGGCTAGAATATTCCTTGCTCTTCGTGGTCCATTATTGTTTATAAACAATGTACTCTGTCCAAGGTCCCGCAGAAGGTCACTGAGCCTGTTGGGTTTGATGTAGGAAAAAACTTCTGAACACTTAGAGATGTTCCTAAGTGGAATGGGCTGCTTTCTGGGTCTCTTTTCCTCCTCATAGGACTGGCCAGATGTGTCCAGGTCCCTCCTCTTTGAGCCATCCCCCCCCCCAAATCTGTTCAACTCTAATTTGAATTTTGATGTAAAATTGACACAAATGCCGGATGATGAAATTATGTTCCTTTGTTTATCCCTTTTGTTTTTCTTTCCATGAAAGTTGAAAAACAGGCTGAACTTTTTAAATTTGGGAGCTGATGTTTCCTTCCAAGGCAAAAATTTCCAACCCTGTCCCACATCAGGAAAACCACATCTTCTCCAGGCTCTACTTCTCCCTGAATTCAAATCCAGCCTTAGATACTTACTTTGTGACCTTAGACAAGTCACTTGGGGTCTCTTGGCCTCAGTTTCTCATCTGTAAAATGAAGGAAGGAAACCAACATTTACTAAGTGCCTACTATGTGCCAGACACTGTGTTAAGTACTTTACAAAATGTGATCACATTTGATCCTTACAACCACCCTGAAAACTATGTCTTGTTATTATTCTCATTTTATAGTTGAGGAAGTTGAAGCAAACCAAGGTTAAATGACTTTCCCAAGATCACACAGCTAGTATCTTAAGATTGGATTTGAACTCAGGTCTTCCTGACTTTAAGTTCAGTACTCTTATTTATTGTGCCACATGTAGCTTGGGCATTGGGATTGTGTGGTTCCCAAAGTCCCTTCTGACTCTAAATCTATGTTCCTACAACTCTTAGAGCTCCTCTAGAATTTTCTGGCATTCTCCAAATTTGCACTCAGTCAACCAACATTTATTAAGCATCTACTGTGTGCTGGACCACAGATACAAAGGAAGGCAAAGAAATAATCCCGGTCCTCAAGGAACTCACAGAACAATGGGGGAAATGTCATGCAAACTATGGACAAGTAAAATATATAGTGTGAAGGGAAGGTCATATTAGAGGTGGAGGGAGATTGGGAAAGACCTTTTGCAGAAGATGGGATTTAAGCTGAATATTAAAGGAAGCAAACATTCTTCTCCATGGGAGGCAGAGATGAGCATAGGAAGCTAGAGGAACCGGATACTTCTTCTGATTCTGGCTGAACCAGCTCCCTCTGGTGGTTAGCAATTTTTCTACCAACTAGAGAAGCATTGAGTTCCTGGCTTATCATTTCAATTCCATTTAACTAAACTAAACACATTTTTAATAGCACCTACTATGATCAAACAAACCTAACTTTTCTGGGAGAGTGATCTAGAATTGGGGTTCTTAACTCGGTGATCATGGGAGGGGTCTACTAATAAATGACAGTATAGACAAGGAACTTGGATGGGAAAGAAAAAAATAATCTACATTTCTATTTTCGTTAACATGAAACTAAAATTTGTGATTTACTTCAATTTTTAAAAACGTTATTCTGAGAATGGGTTCATAGGCTTCACTGCCAAAGGGGTCCAGGAAATAAATAAAGTTAAGAACTCCTGATCTGGAATCTAGAGAGACACAATGTGGTGGAAAAATGGCTTCTTGGGTTTGGGTTCCTTTTTCTGCCACTTCCTACCTGTGTGACCTTGGGAAATCCATTTCATTTCTTTGGGGATCATCTGTAAAGTGGGTAAGTTGGATAGTGCTCAGTGCCTGGCACACAATAAGTTGTCAATAAGTGGTTTTTGACTGATTGTCCTCAATGATCTCTCTCTCTCTCTCTCTCTCTCTCTCTCTCTCTCTCTCTCTCACCTTTTGTCTTAGAATCAATATTGTGTATTGGTTCCAAGGCAGAAGAGCACTAAGGGCTAGGCAATGGGGATTAAGTGACTTGCCCAGGGTCACACAGCTATCATGTGTCTGAGACCAGATTTAAACCTAGCACCTCCCATCTCCTACCCTGGCTCTTTAACCACTGAGCCACCTAGTTGATCCCATAGGGATCAACTTAGCCCCTGTGGATAGAGCGTTAAACCTGGAGTGAGGAAGACCTGACTTCAAATCCAACCTCAGACACATACTAGCTGTATGATCCAGAGGACATCACTTAACCTCTGCTTGCCTCAGTTTCTTCAGCTATAAAATAGGCATAATCATAATACCTTCCTCCCAGAGTTATTTATAAAGTACTTTGCAAACTTTAAAACACTATGTAAATGCTAATTATTATTGTTAACTTAGGATCCATGAACTTGTTTACATTTTAAAAAATAATTATCTTCCTTCCTTCCTTCCTTCCTCCCTCCCTCCCTCTCTCCCTCCCTCTTTCTTTCTTTCTTTCTTTCTTTCTTTCTTTCTTTCTTTCTTTCTTTCTTTCTTTCTTTCTTTCTTTCTTTCTTTCTTTCTTTCTTTCTTTTCTTTCTTTCTTTCTTTCTTTCTTTCTTTCTT
>NC_058131.1:40010980-40022448 GCF_016433145.1 Gracilinanus agilis | reverse complement strand
CCTTCCTTCCTTCCTTCCTTCCTTCCTTCCTTCCTTCCTTCCTTCCTTCCTTCCTTCCTTCCTTTCTTTCTTTCCTATCTTAGCAACAATGCTAAGGCAGAAGGACAAGGGCTAGATAAATGGGATTGATGGACTTGCCCAGGGTCATCTAGCTGGGAAGTGTCTGAGGTCATATTTGAACCTAGGACCTCCTGTCTCCAGCCTGGTGCTCTATCTACTGAGTCACCTAGCTGATAATTGGATATCAGTTGTGGGATCCATATTTCTGAGAGGGGTTCAAGCTGCATCACAAAATTCCATAGTACTCCCCAGAACTCTAAGAGAGGGGGCAGTTAAAGGCAGTTGGAGTCCTGGTCACCCTTCTTGCAGGGTCTTGTGTCCTTTGCTCTTGGCTCTGAGCACACATACTCTCTGTGTAGCTGCTGGAGCCATTCAGTTTCTGACAGCCAAAGCTGCTTTACTTTGTTAGACCTTCAAGCAAGACCACAGTCTACCTTAGTTTAGCTATCTAGGTTTAGAAAGAAGAATATTTAGGGGCTTAGATAGGAGATCAGCCATTCAAGATACATTTCCCCCTTGGGGGGAGGGGCTGCTTGTTTGACATAGCTGTTTTAGGTAGCTTCCCTTACCTATCATTCCTAAACTATTTCCCCCCTTCCTATTCCCAGATATCATTAAACCCTTATCATCTAGGAACTGTGTCTGGATACAGATAATTTGGGGAAATACATCCTCCATAAGCCAAGTTCCTCTTACTAGTGGCTCTGAAGTTGATCTTAACCTCTGAGCAAGTGAGCTGCTTCTAAGACATCAAGCTTCACCTATTCTATCCTGTGGGGAAATAATACAGAGAAAGATATTATCACAAAGGGGTTTAGTTTCCATCCACTTACCATCTTGGCCCAGAAGTTATCAAGCTAGAAATATCCACTATTACCAGACAGTTAACTGATTTCTAACTGCTTAGAGGGAGGGAGGAGGTGAAGCAGTACTCCACAGGCTCCTGCTCCTCCCATCCAGTCAAGCCTGCCTGTGTTTCTCCAAAGAGAATGGTTACCATTTCCTTCTCCAAGCTATTATTATTTTTTATGTCACCATAGTTACCCCCAGCATCCCTCCACATGAGGTGGCTGCCTCTTAAGCAAGCTAAGATGTGCAAAAATAAACAAGAAGAATCTCCTTTGGCCCCTGGTTTTTCATGAGCAAACAGAGACCTTGAGAAAGGCCATCTGAGAGGCAGCTGGGTAGCTCAGTGAAGAGAGCACCAGACCTGGAGTTGGGAGGACCTGGGTTCAAACACTTCCTAGTTGTGAGATCCTAGGCACATCTCTTAACTCTGATTGTGTAGACCTTGATGCTCTTTTGTCTTAGAATCCATAAAAAAAACCCAGAAGGTAAAGGTTTAAAAAAAGAAGAAAGAAAAGAAAAAGGCCATCTGAGATGAGTCCAGTAGAGTCAGTGATAGTTTGAATCACACTCTGCTCTTTTTCTGTTTCTAGCTACATTCGATGTTACTACTGGGCTGTCAAGACCCTGATCACCATTGGGGGACTGCCTGACCCTAGGACTCTCTTTGAAATTGTATTCCAGCTCCTGAACTACTTCACAGGGGTCTTTGCTTTCTCCGTTATGATAGGGCAGGTGAGTAAGAAGCAGAATCGTCATCAATATCTACTACCTGTTTTTTAAAGGACCCAGGGAAATTCCTCTCCTCAAATATCTCTCTAGCACTGTCAGACCTGCTTTCATGACTGAAATTCCATTTTCAGCCATTCTTTCTTGGAGTTAAACCTTAGCCTGTCTTCCTCCAGACTTCAGCAACAATGCAAAATATTTCTCTTGAGAGGGAGACCACTAACTTCCTTAGTCCCCAATCTTGAAGGATGAGTGAATTTATTAGGACCAGCAGACAGGAGGGATGGGCAGGTGGAGATCACTGAGTATCTGGTGGGACTCAGGTGTCAGTCACTAAGGAAGAAATGATGAAGGAGAGCAAGATTTTGAGAGTACCGATGAAAAACTTCATGCTCTACTTTTGGCTTCATGATATACCTTTCCAGGGGCCAGACCTCTGAATTTTTCCCCCATCAGGCTTAAGATTAATTTAAGGATCTCGATGCAGTGGACAGTGTCAGGCCTGGTGTAAGCAAGATTTATCAAATCTGGCTTCAGACACTTACTAGCTAGGTGATCCTGGGTGAATCACTTAATCCTGTTTGCCTTGGTTCCTCATCCTCATCCTCTCTTTCTGTTTCTAAGTACATTAGATATTACTACTGGGCTGTCAAGACCCTGATCACCACTGGGGGACTGCCTGACCCTAAGACTCTCTTTGAAATAAGCTGGAGAAGAAATGCTAAACTATTCCAGTATCTTTGCCAAGAAAATTCCAAATGGGGTCATGAAGAGTCAGACATGACTAAAATCACTGAACATAAACAACAACAAGGATTTCAGGATGGGGAAATGAAAAGAAGGGGAAATAAGCAGATAAGAGAATGGGAGGAAAGTCCAGAAAGGGGACCCTGGTGGAATCTGCATCTTTTCAGAATTGGGGGAGCAGAATTAATGCTTGCCCCACTCCTTCCCCACTCAAAGGAGGTACAAAAGGGTAGAAAGCTGGACTTAGAGTCAGGAAGACCTGAATTCATGTCCTCCCTTGCACAATAATTGCTATGGAAACCTAGGCAAGTCATGTACCTTCCTTATCTGTAAAATAGGAAGTTTGGATTTGATGGCTTCCAAGATTCCTTCCATGATCCTATGATGCTTCTGTATTTTAGGGTAACCTTTGGGCTCATTAGGTTGGGTGACCTCCTTCATATCTGGACCCTCCTCAACTCTATCTCCCTTTTGGAACATAGGGATGTCTAGAAGTTCTAAAGGGCTATTGGTCGAATGAGCAGCAGCAGTCCAGGATGGAAGAATCAGGACAAGATGGTCTCTAAGGTCTCTTTCAACTCCAAATCTTATGAACCTGTGAGTCTGAGAATTGGAAAGGATCTTAGAAATCACCCCCCTTGACCTTCCACACAAAGCATATTGAATTATGAAGACAACTGCAGCAGCAAAATTATGCCTCCAGCCGCCATAGAAATAGAATGTTTAGAGCAAGGAAGGTGATATTAGTCTTGTCCTATGCCTTGGCCGGGCTGCATTGAGAGAGTTAAATTCAGTTCTAGGCAATGCATTTTAGGAAAGACAAATGGTTTCATGGGTTTACAAGAACTCATCCTTCCAGGGTAACCTTTATTTCCTTTCTTGACAGGTTTCTTAGCTTGCTAGGAAGGAAGGTTAGTTTTACTTACATTTTAGCAAAGCAGTTGAAATGTTTCTGATGTTCTGTGGATGAGATGGAGAGACATAGGCTAAATTATAGTGCCATTTTGGGAATATGGAACCAGTTAAATGGCTGGGCCCAAAGAGTTGTCTTATGTCTCAAATGTCAACTTGGAAGGAAGAGGTATCTAGTGGGCTGACTGATGCTGTGCCATCTATTTTTATCAATGACTTGAATAAAGTCATAAATGGTATGCCTGTAAAGTCTGGAGATGACACAAGAGGAGAGACAGCAAGCATACAGGGCAACAAAGTCAGACTCAAATGTCAGGTCAAATTCAATAGGATGAATTTTTAAAAATTTTTATTTAATTAACTGATTTAGATTGTTTTCCATGGTTATATGATTTATGTTCTTTCCCTCCTCTCCTCCTACCCTCCTCCAGTAGCCAACAAGCAGTTCCACTGGGTTGTACATGTCATTGATTAAGACCTATTTCCATATTATTAATGGACTCTAGAGTGACCCATGTGATCAAGCAGTTGTTTTTCTTTTGTTTTTCTACTCCCACAGTTCTTTCTTTGGATGTGAGTAGTGTTCTTTCTCATAAGTCCTTCAGAATTGTCAATAGGGTGAATTTTGATGATGACAAATGAAAAGACACACTGAGATCCAAAAAAATAAATTCCACAAGTGTAAAACAGGAGGCCTGGCTAGAGAGCA
This sequence comes from Gracilinanus agilis, assembly GCF_016433145.1. Classification (NCBI taxonomy): domain Eukaryota; kingdom Metazoa; phylum Chordata; class Mammalia; order Didelphimorphia; family Didelphidae; genus Gracilinanus; species Gracilinanus agilis. The sequence goes on along the minus strand of NC_058131.1, from coordinate 40,018,445 downwards.
GTCTGAAAAACCATGTTGGGGTTCTAGCATACTGGAAGTTCACCATGAGTTGAGTGTGATATGGCAGTCCCCAAAGATTGTGAGCTCTCAATCTATGTTGAGTTATGGGGCTCAGCTTGTGAATAGTGATAAATCTTGTTCTCCTGGGTCATTTGAGACTTTCTCTAAATTAATGGTGTTCTGTTCTGGGTACTGGATTTCAAGATCACTGAGAAGCTAGAAGGGGTCCACAGTAGGGATACCAGGATGGTCAAGGTTCTGGAGACCATGTCATGGGAAAATGTGTTATAGCAGTGATTCCCAAAGTAGATACCACTGCCCCCGGTGGGTGCTTCAGCGATCCAGAAGGACGATGACAGCCACAGGTGCATTTGGGGGTGGTGAATAACTGTAAGGGGGCAGTGATAGTATGTGACGGGGGCGCTAAGTAATATTTTTTCTGGAAAGGGGGTAGTAGGCCAAAAAAGTTTGGGAACCACTGTGTTATAGGAAGGAAGAATGTTTAGTATAAAGAAGATATATATATATATATAAGAGAAATCTCTAAATATTTGAAGGGCTCTCATATGGAAAAAGAGTTAGATCTACTCTACTTAATCCCAGAAGTCAGAACTTGGAATAATAAGGAAAAGTTGAAGAGAAAGATCTGAGGGGAAACTACTTAAATAATTGTTGTCGTTGTTCAGTCTTTCAGTTATGTCTGACTCTTCATGATTCCATGGACCATAGCTATTCATGGGGTTTTCCTGGCTAGAATACTGGAGTGGTTCACCATTTCCTTCTCCACTGAATCCTCCCCCACCACCCATAATTAGAAATATTCAAAGAAGTATGTGATGTTCTAGGAGGTAGTACCAGAGGTCTTCCAGATGGTGCTAGAACTTTTCAGGATTGTTCCAACAAAGATGCTATTTCATTTCAGGGTTGGGCTAGGTGATCTCTGGACTCCCTTCTAACTCTGAGATTCTGTGATTTGTAAGAATATATTATGCATTGATTTTGACTGAGGAAGCCCTCAGAGAAAATAAATTCTGACAAAGTATGAAAATGTTCAGCTGAGAATTTAAATTCTCTTTAATTTAAAAAAAAATGGAGGCATCTGAGTAGCTCAGTGGGTTGAGAGCCAGGCCTAGAAATGGGAGGTCCTAGGTTCAAATCTGGCCTCAGACACTTCCCAGCTGTGTGACCCTGGGCAAGTCACTTACCCCCATTGCCTAGCCCTTACCACTCTTCTGCCTTGGAACCAATGCACAGTATTGAGTCCAAGACAGAAGGTAAGGGTTTAAAAATTAATTTAATTTTTATTTTCGACTCCAAATTTTTCATCTCTATCTCTCTCCTCCACCCATTGAGAAGTCAAGAAATATGATATACCTTATACACATGATGTGCAACATTCTCTTTAAGAAAATATCTGGTAGCACCTGACATCTCTCATTGAAAATTGTTAATAAGTTTCTCTTGATTCTACCTGGACTCCCTCCTCTGCCCTCCCCAGATGAGAGATGTAGTTGGGGCAGCAACTGCAGGACAAACATATTACAGGAGTTGCATGGATAGTACCGTCAAGTACATGAATTTCTACAAAATCCCGAGATCAGTTCAGAATCGTGTGAAGACTTGGTATGAATATACATGGCATTCTCAAGGCATGCTGGGTAAGACCTATATCCCATTTAAGTTTCTATTTCTATAAGATTTTCCTTAGTCTAGCTTTCTTTTCTAATTTATTTTGCCATTAATATTAAAAGTATCTCACATTTATATGTTGTTCTCCAAACTTCCATCGTGGTCTTTCAGAGGGAGGAATAATGAACAAGATCTATAAATGTGTTTAAGTAGAAAGGACATTCTGGGCTACTCTCCCAAAGCCAGGCAGGCTACATCTCCCCTTCAAATCACTTTTTAAAAAAATTTAGAATATTTTTCATGGTTCCATGATTCATGATTCTCCCCACCCTACTCTTTCCTCCTCCCTCCTGAAGCTGTCAAGCAATTCCACTGAATTATACATGTTTCATTGTTCAAAATCTATTTCCATGTCATTCATATTTGCAGTGGAGTGATCTTTTAACATCAAAACCTTAATCATATCCCTATCGCGCAATGTGATAGATCATATGTTTTTCTTCTGCGTTTCTGCTCCCACAGTTCTTTCTCTGGATGTGGATAGCACTCTTTCTCCTAAATTCCTCTGGATTATCCTGGGTCATTGTGTTGCTGCTAGTAGAAAAGTCCATTACATTCAATTGTGGCACAATGTATCAGTCTCTGTGTACAATGTTCTCCTGGTTCTGTTCCTTTCACTCTGCATCAATTCCTGGAAGTTGTTGGAGTTCACATGGAATTCCTCCAGTTCATTATTCCTTTCAGTACAATAATATTCCATCACCATCATATACCACAATTTATTCAATCATTCTCCAATCAATGGACACCCCCTCATTTTCTAATTTTTTTTTGCCACCACAAAGAGCGCAGCTATAAATATTTTTGTACAAGTCTTTTTCCTTATTATTTCTTTTCCCCTTCAAATTTCTAGGGCATCTTGAGGGTTTATGAATGTCTTTTTTAATGCTTACATCAGCTTAAGCCCCCACCAGCAGTGTTCCTCACATTACTAAGTGTCAATGACTAGCACCTCAAATTCTAATTGTTTGAACACTAATGGGCTTTTACAGAGGAGTATTTACTTCAAATACATAGAAAGAACAAAAGTATAAATGTTTCCCCTAATTAGGGTCATAGTCTCCCTTATGCCACATTGGTTTCTGGGAAGACTGGGCAAACTCTTAACACATTTCCTGCATAAAATCAGTCCCATCAAGTCAACATGGAGATTTAGCAAGATTGTGGGATCTCAGCTACCTTGTATTGAAGTTTGAAAGTCATTCTCAAATATTACCCCTTGCAACTTAGGGCTGGCTGAAAAACCTGGCTTGGAACCCAAAGTACCTACCCAATTTTTTCAAAACCTATAAGATCAGGGACTTCAATCCTTTCACCTAAAATAGAGAAGGACAAATGAAGAGGCTAAGGATTGAGGCCCTTTCACAAGGTCACACAACAGAGAAGGACCATATCATTGTCTCTCACTGGATGCTGGGAACTAAGAAGTCACAAAGATCTCCCCAGAACACTGAGGTGCAGAGACCTGGTCAAAGCTGACTCAGGCCTTTTTGAAGGCTCTGTAGCTAATCAAAGAACCTCCATTGTTGGTCAACCAGAACCAGTTATAGGAACTCTACGCATTATCCATTGTCTCTCTGAAGTTCCTCTCTTACACTCTAGTATGACTCTCCCAATAGCAGGTGCCCTAGTCATTCTTTGTGGAGAAATGCCAACAGAGGCACTCTTGGCTTGTGCCAGGGACTGTTACATAAATACTTTATTGGGTCTTCACAGTACTTAATAAATTTATGAGGAGAGAAATTTTCTGCACCCATAGTTCATTCAAGCCCAACTTCCCTTCTAGGTATACCACCTCATAATCAGTAAATCATATCTTGTACCAAAAGTTCATTGGGTTGTCTTGGGAGAGGGTAGTGTCATCCTCATTGGAAGTCTGTAAGTGGATATTGGATGACTCCTAGTTGGGATTGTTGTATTAGAGGTCCTTTGTCAGATATCAGGAGTTGGGCTTTCTTGGGAAACATCCATTCCATTTCTAAGAAATCCACCCAGAATTGTTTCTGGTAGCTCTACCTTACGTGTTGAAACCATCATGCCTTACAGAAAGCATACCTGTTATGCTTTCTCTAGTGTCAAGGGCACATTCTAAGACATTTTCACTTGTCGAATGAGAAGAGATAGATAGAAAGAGATAGATAGATAGATAGATAGATAGAGAGAGAGAGAGAGAGAGAGAGAGAGAGATTGAGAGAGAGAGAGATGGGGGAGAGAGGAATAGAGGGAGGGGGGGGAGTGAGAGACAGAGTGTGGGGAGGGAAGGAGAGAATGAAAGGGGGAAAGAGAAACAGAGACCAAAAGAGAAGGAGGGAGGGAGAGGCAGGGAAAGGAAGAGAGACAGAGACAGAGACAGAGAGAGACAGAGAGACAGAGACAGAGAGAGACAGAGAGAGAGAAGAGAGATAGGAAGAGAAAGAAAGAGAGAAAGAGACAGAGACAGAGACAGAGAGAGATTGAGCAGAATTAACTTCTTTTAACACCTACTGAGTGAACCGTGGTTCATTGGCCAGTCCTTTTAAATATAATGCTTTGTCATGTGGAGGTGAACAGAGGCGCACAGGAGCCAAAGGACTAATAAGGAGGTCACTTCATCATTCCAAAGTGTAAGACCTTTCTAAGTTACATGTCACCAGAAATGCATAGAGTTCCCACTTCTTCTAGCCTCCCCTAACCCATCCCTATGCATGCTTCATGGGATATTCTTCAGTCTAACCACAATTAATATAAAATAAGAAAATTGGACTTGTAGCTCTGAGTCTCTGGTGATGAAAATTCGGTGGCCTCAGAAGTCCTTTTTAGCTCAGATTCTACAATGATTTTGCTTTCCCCAATTTGGTAAGATTGAACAAGAGAGACATATCCCATACATTTATTTACATAGCACTTCTACTAGAGAGAAAAGCCAGGAGAAAAATTCACATGATAGCAATAACATTGTTAATACAAACAAGTTGGAAAGACTTCAGAGCTTTAATTAATGCAGTGATCATCCATGATAGACCATGGATGATGTATATAAGTGATTGATGGGTTCAAGATGCAGACTGAGACACATTTTTAGACATGGCCAACATGGGAATTTGTATTGCTTAAGCATGCCTATTTATTACAAGAATTTTTTTTCTTTTCCTTTTCAGTGTGGGTAGAGAGATGGGCAGGAAAGAAAATAAATGCTTGGCAAATGAAAACAGAAAGAAAAACATAATACTTTATACTATTCAAATTCTCACATCTATTATCTCTTTTGATCCTAACAAGATCCAGTGAATGAATGGGGTATTATTTACATGTGAGAAAACTAAGGTTCAGAGACCATTATGACTGACTTGCTCAAGGGCACACAGATAGAAATAGAACAAGAATGAGAGTCCAGCCTCCTGGCCTTTGGTCTCTTATCTATGCTTTCTTCTCCAGAGATAATTACAACGAAATATTTAACAATGAAATCCAAAGAGGCCACTTCTAAGTTCTGGAAATGAATTATAGTTATTTTGCATAACAATAATTTCTTAACCTCAAAGTTCTTACTCTGTTTTTCCTCCTTTTTATTTATTTATTCATCCTTTTAAATGTTCTCAGTTGGATTTTTGAGTACCTCTATGAAGAACATATTTCTACTTATGTACTTGTAGCTTTTAATATGAAAATGTCATTTCTGATTTAATAACTTGCATAGTTTAACTTTTTCATTTTGTTTTCTCTTGCCTTACAAAACTGATAGTTAATTCTCATTTATTTATGTTAAAAGATGAGGAAGCAGAAGCAGCGATAAGTCCCCAATAGTAGATAATACAGAAATTATTTTATCCTGACTTCAGAGTATATTTGAAACAGAGCCATAACTAGGCAAGGGTGATCAGAGTTTTGGCCCAAGGTAGCAAAATTTAGTGGTTGCCAAAACTTTAAATAATAATTTAAAAGACTATGTAATTTAAGCTTTTATTACATTTACAGTTTGCTAGCTCATACTTTTTTAGCAGTATAGAAACAATTGAATTTAACACCGTTAGCAAAAACAATTAAAATCAGGACCTATCAGAGAGCAGCAACAATTTCATTCTGACTCTGCAGATATATTCCTTTCTCCTTGTCCCTTTTTCAGACAGCACAGCTGAGATGATTTCTCCTTGCACAAGTGCTGATATTCTTTCCAATCCAGTTGATATTTTCCTCATCAATGGTCTTCCATTGTTCAGGAGTCTATCCCCACAGGACTTTGTGTCCAGGGTCTTCCTGCCAATTCGGCTGCATTTGGCTTAATTATTTCTTGTATTCATTTCACAGGGCAGCTGGGTGGTGCAGTGGCTACAGTACCAGATCTAGATATGAATTTGAATCCATCTTCAAACACTTAATAGCTGTTTGACCCTGGGCAAGTCATTTATTTCTCAGGCCATTTACTAAGACTATAAATTGCAGAAAGATGCCAGTTTGCCTTGATAGAGGCAGTTCCTCATGCCAATGAAATCACAGGTCTAATCTCTATACCTATTATTTTCATATTTTCATATCAGAGTTACATATAAGGATGCTTTTGTGCTATTTGCCTCAAGGCACCAAAATTGCTAGCCAGACTTTTGATAATATGATTCTTATTTGGCAGCCAGACTACCTTTGCTAGTTATGTTTGGCATAGTTTAGTGTTCATAGTCTCACAGGATTTTACTGTTGATGGGGGCCTGACTGGTTATCAACTCCAACTTCCTGTATGCCAGCATCCCTGGCAGTTGACCACTCAGCATCTACTCAAGCACTCTTATTGGCAGTGAACTCATTACCTCATGAGGCATCCCATTTTATGTTTAACCAGCTCGAATTGTTCCTTGTATCAAGGAACTGCCTGTACCTTCCCACTTAATGAACCTAGTTTTGTCCCCTGGATAATTCTATCCTACTTAAGTCCAGTTGGAAAGTAAGAAGAAATGTGTCAAGGTCTCAGGCAGCAGGGATGAAATAGGTCTGAGAGAGCAAATCTGTTACAGATGATGTATTGGGTCAATACTATGTCTTCATTCAATCGAGAGTTGGACCAGGATTCCCATTCAGGCTCTTTAGTACCAAGTTGTCCACAAACTCCAGGACTATAATTACTGATTTCTACATGTAATTGGATAAACTAATGTGCTTAGATTTTTCAAAAGCTTCCTGGAGTCCTTCAAAACCTAGACAAAGACTTTTTTTGTGTGGAAAGGTCTAGATGTATTTCCCCCACACTTATTTAGCTATTGATATGACATTGAACTCATGTGGCATCCATCCAGTGTAAGAAAATTCCCATAAGGAGTAAGTGACATCTTCTTCTTCCCATCTGTCAGATGAGTCTGAATTAATGGTGCAGCTTCCAGACAAGATGCGGCTGGATCTTGCTATTGATGTCAACTATGATATTGTCAGCAAGGTGGCTCTTTTTCAGGTATGTCTCCTTAAGTTTTGCCACTTGTGGCAAAGTTAAACCTCATTCTTTATGTGAACTCCAGTCTATCTTTAAATCTTGGGTCCTCTCCTCTCCCCTTCTCTCTTGGAATAGGGCTGTGACAGGCAAATGATTTTTGATATGTTGAAGAGGCTAAGGTCTGTCGTTTACTTGCCCAACGACTACGTGTGCAAGAAGGTATGAATCATTTTTTCTTCCTTACACCCTTTCTCCTTTCTCCCTTTCCCCCTCTCCTCCCCTCTCCCCTTCTTCCTCCCTCCCTCCCTCTCTCCCTTTCTCTTTCTCTCTCTCCCTCTCTTTTTCTCTCCCTCTCCCTCTTTCTCTTTCTCTCTTTCTCGTTCT
>NC_058131.1:39999217-40010620 GCF_016433145.1 Gracilinanus agilis | reverse complement strand
CTTTCTTTCTTTCTTTCTTTCTTTCTTTCTTTCTTTCTTTCTTTCTTTCTTTCTTTCTTTCTTTCTTTCTTTCTTTCTTTCTTTCTTTCTTTCTTTCTTTCTTTCTTTCTTTTCCTTCCTTCCTTCCTTCCTTCCTTCCTTCCTTCCTTTCTCTCTCTCTCCCATATGATAGAATCATAGTGACTGTGGAAAGGAGAATAATTTGAAAGGTCATTTTTGAAATGTATAAGTTGTCTACTTGCAAATGGATGACGATGGCAATGATGATGGTGATGATTATTACTATTGTTACCTCTGTTAATGTTTCACATTAGCATAGCTCTTCATACTTTGCAAAAATTTTTATAACTAGCATCTCGTTTGTTCTGCCATGAGAGGTAAGTAGGGTAAATATAATGATGATGATGATGATAACTAGCATTTGCAAAATGCTTTATATATGCTATCTCATTTGGCCCTTGCATTTGGTATTATTTGATCCATTTTGTACCTGCAGAAATGGAGACTCTGGAAGCATAAATAACTTAGATCGTGTTGCAAATCTCATTAGAAGAGGTATGACTCTAAAAGTCAGGCTTTTGTCTTACATACTTGTAAAACCATTTATCACTTGAGAATCTGAGGCTGGTGGATCTCTTAAGCTCAGGAATTCTGAGAGGCAGTGGGCTAAGCTAATTTTAGCATTAAGCCTCAGATCCATGAGAATATGGTGAGACTCTATGAGCAAGGAGTCACTAGGTTGCCTAAGAAGGGGCCAGAAATAGAGCAGGACAAATCTTCTGCATCAATGAGAGAGGGATCAGGCCATGTCAGTAGTCCCAGTGCACCCACTTGGGTGAGACAGTGAGAGATGAAGTTTTTAAATTAACAAATAAATAAAGTCAAGTAATAAAATCAGGACAGTGCTTAAATATAATGTAAGCTTTCGGGGATAAATAGATCACAAATATCCCCTATAGGATTTGAGAGCTCCCTGCCAAACACAAGGACCTTTACTTTGATAAAAGGTACATATAAATTATATTTTGGGGACCAGTTAGAGTCAAGGAATTAAAAATTATCCCTACAAGACAAAGAATAATTCTGAGTTCCACTATTTGGGTTACAAAGAATTTGCTTGAAGATAAGAAACAAGCTTTGTTCAGAGGAGTTTAAAATTTGTAAGTTAAAGCAATTATTGGATTATGATGTGTAAATAAGACTCTCTACAGTACCATTTGTGTGCAGCAGAAAAACACTCTCAGGAAACAGTTGTCATTTAAGATGGCAAGGACTAAAGACAAAGAATTCCATTAAAGAAATCAGAGGAATAAAAAAATAAAATTTTCTTTTTTACATTGAGAATTCTTTAAAATCAGTCTTGTATTTAGTGATTAGTAAATGTTTGTTGAATTAATGCATGCATGATGCAGTTGACTCTCAATCACTTCTAAGTGGTCTTCTTACCATGAGTCAGGCTGCTAGAAGGAAGGCTGGTGTATTAGGAAAACAGAGCCAGGTGTGTGTGTGTGTGTGTGTGTGTGTGTGTGTGTGTGTGTGTGTGTGTGTGTGTGTATTGTACGTCTGTCTGTCTATCTGTCTGTCTATCTGTCTGTCTGTCTGTCTGTCTGTCTGTCTGTCTGTGTCTGTGTCTGTGTCTGTGTGTCTGTAAATCTGTGTGCTTATGGCTCTCTTACTATGTTCCAGGGCTAGATATATTTTCATTGTTTTGCATTTTCCATGTAGATAATTATAAATTGACTTTAAAATGGGATAGCCACCAAGGCGAACAGGTCTGGTTCATTAGCAGCTTATGTGATCAGAGTATTCAAGTACACCATTTGAGCATCAGTAACTTTTCTCCTTGCTGTTTCAGGGGGAAATTGGAAGAGAAATGTACATTATCCAAGCAGGACAGGTCCAGGTACTAGGTGGGCCAGATGGCAAAGCTGTTCTCGTGACTCTGAAAGCTGGATCTGTATTTGGAGAAATAAGGTCAGAAAGGAACTGGCAGAGGGTGGGGAGTGGGGGTAAGGAGGGGGTGGGAGAAGGAAGGGATTGGGAGAAACGAGGTCAGAAATGTGGGGGCAATGAAAGAGAGAGAGAGCAATCAGTGAGTCTAGGGTAGTGATGGCAAACCTTTTAGAACCCTTTAGACACTGTGTGCTGTGCTCTGCCCCCAGAGACCGAGTGCTGTCTCCCCCTTATTGCAGACAGGGGAGGGAGAAAGTGCTTCCATTGGGCTGCTGGGCAGAGGGGTGGGGAGGTGTGGTGGAAAAGAAGGAATGGAGGAGCTCCACCCAAGTCCCTCTGCCTTTCTAGTAACTAATTCTGGCAGGTGAAGATGTGTGTGCCTATAGAGAGGTTTCTATGTGCCATCTTTGACACATATACCATAGGTTTGCCATCACAGGTCTAGGGTCAGTGAAACCAGGAATTAAGCATTCTACTGGATCATTGAAAGAGAGAGAGAGAACAATCAGTGAATCTAGGGTCAGGGAAACCAGGAATAGAGTATTCTTATTGGATTACTGAACCATCTGCAGTGATTCAATGGGGTTCTAAAAACAGCTGCCAATCGTCTAACAATTGACTTCTCTTTCCCTACATTCCCAAACTGGGGTGCATGCTCTTTCAGCCACTTTGGTGGCTTTCATGGTCATTGAAGGGAGGGGAAGGAGAGGAGGGAAGAAGCCAGGCAAGAGGCTAAGCCTTTATAGATATTGTCTCATTTGATGGTTGAGATAGCAAGGAGAGACTAAAGATTTCACAACCACACAATTCTAGCCCTCAACTGTTTTGCCTTCTCTTTTTATTCTTTCGATTAACTAGCTTGTTGGCTGTTGGTGGGGGAAATCGTCGGACAGCAAATGTGGTAGCTCATGGGTTTACCAATCTTTTCATTTTGGATAAGAAGGACTTGAATGAAATTTTGGTTCACTACCCAGAGTCTCAGAAGTTGCTTCGGAAGAAAGCCAGGTATGTGATTCCTTAAAAAGCAATGGTCAGGGGGCAGTTGGGTAGCTCAGTGGATTGAGAGCCAGGCATAGAGACAGGAGGTCCTAGGTTCAAATCTGGCCTCAGACACTTCCCAGCTGTGTGATCTTGGGCAAGTCACTTGACCCCCATTGCCCACCCTTACCACTCTTCCACCAAGGAACTAATACACAGAAGTTAAGGGTTTAAAAATATAAAAACAAAAAAAAAAATTAAAAAAAAAAAGCAATGGTCAGTAACTTGGATACTTATTGGAAAACCATAAATTGAAGAGAAAGTGCCATTCTACATGAGTAGAAAGAGTTTCCTGGGAGTTCCCAGTGAAATCACAGGTCTAGTCCCTATCCTGTGTGGCTATATTTATAAAGAATGATTTGTAAAGAACTTTGGGATTGTAGACGAAAAGGGAGTGGAAATTTAATGGTATTTTTATTGGTACCATATCAAAGAAGTCTATTGTGCCCCCTTTTTATGGTCTTCAATAAATTTCTTGTTTATGTCACATATCCTAATGGGGCACACCCCACAAATCCTACACAGTCTAACACTGCCAATATATCACACCCTGTCTACACAGCTCCTGGCTGTGTGTTGGAAGGAGAGAGAAGCTAGCTAGAGAGAGCTGATATCTTTCCCTAAATCAGTGATTCCCAAAGTGGGCACCACCACCCTCTGGTGGGTGCTGCAGTGACCCAGGAGAGCGGTGATGGCCACAGGTGCATTTATCTTTCCTATTAGTTGCTATTAAATTTTTTTAAAAAATTAATTCCCAGGGGACTAAGTGATATTTTTTCTGGAAAGGGGGAGGTAGGCCAAAAAAGTTTGGGAACCACTGCCCTAAATCATAGATTCCAGAGTGAAGATGAGACTATAAAAATTGACCCCATGCTATTATTCTTTTTCCTACTGGCATTACTGCTTGTAGGACTCCTGTACAAGTCACTTCTACCCCCTTTATCCTCAGAATAAAGAAATTAGGTTAGAGATCCCTTTATAAGAAAGATCCTCAGGAAGCCCTCAGGACTGGATTCGAGCTGAGATGTCCACCTCCTCTCCTCTCTCAGTCCTTGGCTGGAAGCCCTCCCCTCCTCCTCCTCTCTCCTCTGGAGCATCTCCCAGAATTTCCTCTGGTCCCAACTGTCAGCAACTGTCACCAACATCCTTCTTCTGGTTCCTTTTGTCCCATCCCCCTTGCACAAATTCCATCCTTACACCTTTCAGGTCCTGTTTATCACTAACATTCTTTGAATCTGTGAATCTTCACCCTCTTTTCCCTTAAGGATATTAATCCACTTGGTATGATTGGAATTGTGAAGTTCAGTTACTTGAGAGAAGAGTGTTAAGCTAACCTAACTACTCTGAGCCCTTTTAGAAACACAATGTTTAATATGAACTCAGCTTTACTGAGGGAGAGTTGAGTCTGAGAACTGCTAAACCTTAATTTTTCAGACCTGTTGGTTGACTAAGATCTAGACAGAGAATTGGAGATAACCAAGAGTGGTGAGCTTGACTTCAACAAGAACAAGTCATGGCATCCCAAACTCATCTCCTATTTTGACAGGATTACTAAACAAATAGATAAGAAGAATGATGCCTAGATTTGAGCTCATTATGAATCAAGGATGTGATGGCAGCCAAAAAAAAGATTCCTGCCACCTTGAACTCCATGAAGAAGGGCATAGCTTCCAGGAAAAGAGACATGATAGTCCCCCTTGGCTGACTTCTTCTGGAATACTCTTTAAGTTCTGACCACTATGGCTTAAGGATGCTGATAGACTGGAGTGTCCAGAAGAGGGCAACCATGGCTGGTTCAAGGAATAGGCATGTTTAGCCAAGGGGATGCTAGCTTTCTTTGAGTTTTCAAAAGACTGTCATGCAGAGGAGGGCTTGGCCATGTTCTTTTTGGCTCCAGGGGACAGAACCAGGAACAAAGTTGAGGTTTGATTGCACTGTTCTGAATTGTTCTTGTCTTTTGTAGGAGGATGCTAAGAAATAACAACAAGCCCAAAGAACAGAAGAGTGTGCTCATTCTTCCTCCAAAGGCTGGCACTCCTAAGCTCTTCAATGCAGCTTTAGCTGCAGCAGGAAAGCTGGGAGGGAAGGGGGGAGCAAGAGGCGGGAAACTTGCCCATTTACGAGCAAGGCTGAAAGAATTGGCTGCATTAGAAGCAGCTGCGAAGCAACAGCAAGAGCTGGAACAGGTAAGCTCCTGGACTGATTCTCCTTGACCTCTGACCATGACCTTGGGGTCTAGGAGATGGCTGATAAGAGTCTGGCCATTTGTTGCATTTTTTGTTGGTCATTTGCTTCAGTCCTGTCCGACTCTTCATGGTCTTATTTGAAGTTTTCTCAGCAAAGATCCTGAAGTGGTTTGACATTTCCTTCTCTAGCTTATTTTACAAACGAGACACCTAAGGCCAAAAAAATTAAGTGACTTATCTAGGGTCGCCCAACTTATAAGTAAGTGTTTGAGGTCAAATTTGAACTCCGATCTTGCTGACTCCAGCCCTGGCATTCTAACTAGGTGCCCCTATTTGTTATATTGCTTTTGACTAAACGATAAAGAATAATCAATTTAGCACCATCTCCTTACAATACAAAGAAGGCTGTTTTCATTTTTTCTGTTCTTTAATTTAGTGCTTACGAAAATAAAGAGCCACACAATATTAAAACTATTCTGTTTGCAGAAACAATGATTATTGCTCCTGACCCTGTCCTACTGTTCACATCCTGTCCATTCTGAAGGGTATTTTAGAAGTGTTCGTTTCTAGTCTTGGGCCTTTTTTTGATGACTGACACCAAGATCAATCAATCAAACAATAAACAAACATTTAAGTACTGCTTTGTATCACGCACTGTGCAAAGAGCTGAGGTTACAAAAACAGGCAAGAGACAGAATGCCCCTTAGCATTACTCTGCTAATTATGGCTTTCCATTTTGGGTTGGCAATACCCAAAGGTGTTTTGAATAGAACATAATATGATTTCAACGTATTTTGCATGAGGTAGTGTTTATTGTGCCTCAGGAATAACATGCCAGTTTTGAGATTTGGTTGGAATTCATTTTAAGAGCAATGGTAATTCAGAATATTTTTCTGCATCAAAGGATCCTATTTCCCCTTCAGTTTAGATTTTTATGGCTCACAGGGAAGCATCTTAATCTGAATCCTTTGAACTCCCACTATAAATAAATTGCCAACCTATTTAACAACCTACTTCACAGGTTAATCATGATCATAATTAATAACGATGATGATAAATGAGATGAACGGGTTATAAAAGACATGTGAGAAAAGTTCAAAGAAATCAATACTTTGAGACTACTCTGGCATCGTTTGCCAGGGTAAAATATTACCTTTAAGCTGACTTTTCATATTTACTGAAATCAAGGGAATTTGTACATCATCCTGAATTAGAACTTGCTTCATAAGAATATCCTTTTCAGTTAAGATCACTTATAATTGGGCTTGATTTTCTTCTCCAGTCCTAGAATACACACATTTCGTCACTCCTTTTCTTATATCCAGGCCAAGAGTTCTGCTGCTTCAGCAGCCCCAGATAAACCAGAGTCAGCAGCTCCAGATAAAGCCGAATCCGTGGCTCCAGATAAAGCAGAACCGGCAGCTCCGGATAAAGCAGAAACCGTGGCTCCAGACAAAGCAGAATCAGCAGCTCCAGACAAAGCAGAATCGGCAGCTCCGGAACCATCAGTCGGACCAGTGTCAGCTGCTCCAGACCCACCAGATGCCCATCCTCCATCTTCATCCTCCCCCAAGAAGTCAGAGGGAGAAGGTGATGGGGAAGTCGTGGCTGAGTCTAAAGATCACTCTGTCAGAATCCGTATAAGTCCTGACCCAGGGAGTGATGAACAAATTCTCTCTGTAGAAATTCCAGAAAAGAAGGATGATGAATGAAATTCAGCCTGCCTAGAAGGCCTAGAAGGCTACTCAACATCTGGTCCTCAGAGTGGTTGTCTACACTTACCTATTTAAGCTAGACAAACATTTAAAAAAAAACAACAACAAAACTTTAAATAGCTTCTAATTTCCAATCAGTGGCCACAACAAAGCTATTCTTGATAGGTTTTGGTTTGCCTTTTCTTTGTCCTTAGCTTGCAGGGTTAGTAGTTTAGAAATGAAAACGATACCTTCTTTAAGAGAGGGTCAACCCTATAAGACTTCTTGGAACTCAGAAGGGATTCTATTTATCTTTCCCATTAAAAACTTGGCTAACAGTCTTGCCCCAAGATTTACTTTTTATTGAGGAATAGATTCACATTCACTGATCTTTTAGCATCAGTGACTCATCATCATTCAACTCTTAATAAATTATTCCCACTAAGAGTTAGGGAAGCATGATGTTTTGAGCATCCCTTACCTGTATTAATTCATTAGTCCTAGGTATATTTTAAATAATGTAAACCACACACATACAAAGTCCATTTAACTGTAGGGCTAGAATGGAGGATGGGACCATATTCCAGGAAAATTAAGGATAAATAAGTGTGTCGATTTCGCCCTCAGGGGATTTCCTCCCTATTTCATGGAAAGACAATTCATACAGTACTGTTCGGGGACTTTGGGCTCCCAGTGCCGTTAAGGACCCTTTTTTAGCAACTACTGAAAATTATTTTTCTTTCTTTGACTTTAATAAACACAGTAATTGGGCACTTATCTTCTCATCTAATTATACAGCGTGAGTCTACTCTCATTAACCTAGATTAGTCAAAGTGGAAATTGAACCAATGACGGTGATGGGTTAATGGTTTTACCATTTGGGACTCTGCCATGGGATGAGATGCATGTTTTCCTGGGGGTGGAGGGGAAACAACAAGGGCAGGATCTGGGTCTGCTGCCTGCCCCCGCCTCTAGGGATGAGAATAGCT
The DNA here is from genome assembly GCF_016433145.1 of Gracilinanus agilis. Lineage (NCBI taxonomy): Eukaryota > Metazoa > Chordata > Mammalia > Didelphimorphia > Didelphidae > Gracilinanus > Gracilinanus agilis. Next base: position 40,002,760 of record NC_058131.1, on the reverse strand, counting down.
TCAAATAATAAAAGCTCACATTTAGAAGGTACTTTGATGTATGTAGAACACTTAATTCAGAGTATCTGTGAGTTAGTAAAGTATTATTATTCACTTTTTATAGATTAGGAAACTGAGTCTCGGCAAGGTTAAATGATTTAAGGTCACATGATTGGCAAGTGGCAGAACTGAGATTTAAACTTAGATCATCGGACTCCAGGTGGGATTTTTTTACCCCCACAAGATCATGTAGCCTTGTTAGTGTGATGGGAAAAAATCTCACTTGTGACTTACAGTTTGGGAGAAAATAACCCATTTAAATTAAATCGAAATTCCTTTGAGAAGGTTTTGTCACAAGTCTGAGTCAAGGAACTGAAAAAGGGAGATGGTTGCAATCAGCACAAAGACTTTACTAAAAATAATCTGTATCAGAGAGTTCCTGCCTGTGTGAATCCCTCCCTCCCCCAAAGATGAGCCATTCTCAGATTAAAGGAAAGAGAGACAGAGACAGGCAGAGATAGAGAGAGATACAGAGGCAGGGATAGAGGAAGAGGAGAGAAAGAGGAGAGAGATGAAATGAGAGAGATAAGAGAGATGAGAGAATTATTTACTGCCACTAGCAGCAGACTTGAATTGTACAAAGTACCCAGTAATCACATTTGGCTTTCCATATACTCCTTAGTCTAATTTCTGTGCCCAGTACAGCATCTACCTTCAAACATTCTGTTTGAATTGTGCTATGATCCACCTGGAGCAGTGATTCCCAAAGTGGGTGCCACCGCCCCCTGGTGGGTGCTGCAGCGATCCAGGAGGGCAGTGATGGCCACAGGTGCATTTATCTTTCCTATTAATTGCTATTAAAATTTTTTAAAAATTGATTTCCAGGGGGCTAGGTAGTATTTTTTTCTGGAAAGGGGGCGGTAGGCCAAAAAAGTTTGGGAACCACTGATCTAGAGCTTCGTGGGAGAAAGTCAGGATCTCAAAGGTGAGAACTGGACTATTTGTCTTCAACTAAATGCCTTCTATCTTGTTTTAAAATACAAAACGACTAGACTTTGTCAGTAGCACCATGAAAGGACTGAAGTTGGGGGAGTGGATGTCCGTGATTTGAAACATGCTTTTATTTGTTTAAAAAATGTTGATCCCTACTAAGTGCAAAGTACCGTGTTGAGTACTCTGGGGGATGTGAAAAGAGCAAGATATGGCTGCTGTTCTCGTGGAACTTTCAGTCAATTAGAAAATATAAGCGAGTGCACATGTAGATGTAAAATAGAGACTATGAGAATTCACCGAAGTATAGACAGTCCTGAGAAGCCAGAGATTACATTCAGCTATGGGGGGATGAAAGGAAGTTTCATTCAAGCTAGGGTTAAAGGTAGGAAATAAACAGGTGGATCCACAAGGAAAGGCATCTTCCAGGGGGAGGGAACAGGCTGAGCAAATGCACAGAGGTGGGAAAGAGAAAGATGTCTAATTTGGCTGCAGCAGGAGTGACTGGAATACGGTTGGCATGGTTGGGTGGGTCCAAATTGAAGACACTTTTGGATATCAGATTAAAGAACTTATTGGGTAGGTCATGGAGAGTAATGGAAGGTTTCTTAGTAAAGGGTCTGTGTGACCTGATCAGTCAAGTGTACTTGGGTAAGATAAATTAGACATTGGTTGAAAATACATTGGTTTTACCATGGGTAAGAGCCTTGTGGCTCAGTGTTATGGAAAATGAAATATAAGGATCGATAGGAGATGGAGCGGGGAGAGAGGAGGCAAGTGAGAGGTAACGAGGACCCGGATGAAGGTGGTATCCGAGATAATAGGGAGAAGAGGATGAGTGTCAAAGATCCTTTGTAATGGTGAAAGATATGACTAGAAAAGGAGGCTCAGAGAAGGCACGAGGCCAAGGAAACGAGGAGGAAGGTGGAAAATGAGGGAGAGGAAGATTTCCAAGCGAAAGCTTCCCAGCAAGTAGGAGGCACGATCACCTGGGAAAATAAGGGAGCCAGATGGGCCAGGACAGCTAAGGAAGATGGAAAAGGGTGGAAACAGGTTCTGTGGGCAGTGCAATAGGAGGTGACCAAAGAGAAATAAAAAGCCTGCCAAGCAAGATGGCAGATTGGAGAATGGAGCGCTATCTTGGAAGCAATTAGCCTGTCTCGGTGACTTTTTCCAGCTGGGTATGGAGATGGGTTTGTTCGTCCAGACAAAGGCAACATATTAACGTCCTTATTATCTCCACCTACTTTATATAATTAACAGGAGGGATGATGGCAAGCTGGCATAGACATTTAAATGCAGAGGTAGAGAGATGACAAGTTCATTGCAAATTGCCTTTTGGCATTTTCCATTTCATTGCAAGTATTCATCATTCCTAAATGTAATGATGACAAATACTCGTCTAAAATATGGAAAGTCTGGGTTATATGCAGATTTTTTTTTTTTTACTATCACCTTTTACTCGTACTCTGTACCTTCAGCGTGATAAGAAACAAAGCACATTGGAAGATGGACAAACTTAGTTATGGCTCAATTATTTAGCAAGTGTTTACAATGCACATGAACAGATGTATATTCTTTTTTTTTTAAAACCCTCACCTTCCATTTTAGAATCAATACTATGTATTGGTTCCAAGGCAGAAGAACAGTAAGGGCTAGACAATAGGGGTTAAGTGACCTGCCCAGGGTCACACAGCTGAGAAGTGTCTGAGGTCAGATTTGAACTCAGAACTTCCTGTCTCTAGGGCTGGCTCTCAATCCACTGAGCCACCCAGCTGCCCCCCACATATTCTTTTGTATGATGGCAAAACAAGTTTTAAATCCATCTTCACTGAGTTTTTTTTTTTTAAATATGGAAGCTTTTTATGTAAATTTGGTTTTCCTTTAAAATTCCAACCTTGTAAATATCCTTGGATAGCTTCTATCTAAAGGATGGACATGTTATGGCTCCCAAGAAAGCAATTTGGGAGAAAATATATTTTGAAATGAGAACAGCAGCATTCTTGTTTTTGTTTAAGTATCCTCTTCTCCGTGCCCCATTTCAAGTGCTGCAGCTACGGTGTAAGTTAAATATCACTGGGCTTTCAATATACCACATGCCCCAGTGCTGCAGTTACCTTTCTTTTTAAAAAGCATTTGCTGCATTTTGGTAGAAGTGTATAGTAGGTTTTTTAAAATATATAAATATTTTAAATAAAACTAAGCCACAAATCTAAATCTGAAAATGGGCTTCACAGTTTCTACTTTGGTGATTCATTGATGGGTATGAATGATTGTAAAGATCTCTGAATACAATAGCTACCATATCTAAATACATCTTAATCTAAGTATTTAGAATAATATTCCTGGATTGTGGATTCATTTCAGAAACATTGTACTTGACAGATGAATGAGATATATTAAAGATGTTTGGGACAATCTCATGGCTATGTTATTCTTTTGTATGATGGGAAACCAAGTTTTAAGTATATTTTCACTGTGCATATTAAATATATATATATATATCAAATCAACCTTCTTTCCTCCTTCTCTCCCTCCCTTCATTTCTCCTTCCCTTCCTCCCTCCCTCCCTCC
>NC_058131.1:39987712-39996225 GCF_016433145.1 Gracilinanus agilis | reverse complement strand
CTTCCTTCCTTCCTTCCTTCCTTCCTTCCTTCCTTCCTTCCTTCCTCTTTCCCAGAAACAGAGACCCCAGATACAACACTGCTCCTGCTTATCCTTTTAGATCCCAAATCTGCAAGCTACTTAGCACATAGACCATCACAGCCAGTCTCTTTGCAAGCTGATTTGATGTTACCATATATTTCTATTGGAGTTTTCTAAATATCACTTCATTTCCTTGCTGAAGAACTCCCTGTCCCAAATGTCTCCCTACTCCAATCTAATGTCACTTCTTTCCTCCTTCACTTCCTCAATCAACCATGGTGGCTCCCTGTTACTTCCAGGATCAAATATAAAATCCTTTTTGGCTTTTAAAACTTTCCATAACCTGGCCCCTCCTACCTCTCCTGACTTCTGGCATTCCACTACCCTCTCCACTTACTCCTTGATCTGGTGACACTTTCTTTACTGTTATTTACTGTTCCTCATATAAGACTCCATTTCCCAATTCTGGTCGTTCTCACTGGCTTTTCCCTGTACATGAAACTCTCTTCCACTGTATCCCCACCTCCCAGCTTCCCTGGTTCCCTTTAGGCTCAGCTAAATTTCTGCCTTTGGCAAGAAGCCCAGTCCAAGGGGCAACTAGGTGATTCAGTAGATAGAAAGCCAGATCTGGAGATGTGAGGTCCTAGGTTCAAATTTGACCTCAGAAATTTCCTATCTGTGTGACCCTGGACAAATTACTTAACCCCCATTGCCTAGCCCTTACCTCTCTTTTGCCTTGGAACCAACACCTAGTATTAATTCTAAGATGAAAGGTAAGGGAAGAGGAGGAGGAGAAGGAGAAGCCCTGCCCAATCCCTCTTAATTTCAGTTCCTCATCTATTGGCTATCTCTAGTTTGTCTGCTCGATAGCATGTTTATAAACATAGTTGTTTGCATGCTGCTTCCCCCATCAGAATGGGAGCTCCATGAGAGCAGGGACTGCCTCTTACTTTTCTTTGTATCCCCAGCTCTTAACTCAATGCTGAGCACATAGTAAATGTTTAATAAATGTTTAGTGACTCAACTTAGGCATTTATAAATTGCCTCTAAACAAATCCAAACCCCCTAATCCTGTCATTCAAGACCCTCCCAACAGTCCCTTCAAAATCCCCAAGCTCATTTTTCATCCTCTTACTGGAGCTATCCAGGCTTGCTATTCCTAGACCCCAACAAGGACATCATCCATTTTCTGCCTTGGACCTTCGTGCCCAGTAATGCCCTCCTTTTCTCTGGGAGAGTATCCTTCCCTTCTTTCAAACCTATTCGACTGACCTCCTCCCACCCAGCTTCCAGAGAGTGATCTCCCCCGTTGCCCAGTCACTTTTTTTTTTTTTTTCGTTTTTTTTTGGGTTGCCCTGAAAAAGTTCCCTCTTGGGTTTATTCTTGACTCCCCAGTGACTGGCAAAGCAGAAGGTCCTCCCAGGAGCTGTCAGCTATTTATTCTGTTTTTAGAAGTGCTCGATAAATGTTGGAAAGGGCTTCCTTTTCCTTGGTAATTCCTGTCGCTTTCCTTAGTGTAGTAAACTTAAACTTGTCATTCCAACAAGTGATGAATTCACCTACCCTAATGCCGGGCTCTATGCTAGGGGCTGGGAAGAGAAAGACAGGGAGGAAAGTCACCCCTGCCTTAGAAACAACGCCCCATTCTTTTAGAAGAGATAGAGAGGGCAGGGACTGGCCCTGTGATTTCTCCTGGATAGGGAGGGCACTCCCGGAGGAGGAAATGCCCTCTTCCAAAGTAGATCAGCTCCTTCTCTGCAACTGTATTAGACAATTGCTTTGAGCAAAAAAAAAAAAAAAATAAAAATAAAAATCTTACTCTAAAACAGTGATTCCCAAAGTGGGCACCACCGCCCCCTGGTGGGTGCTGCAGCGATCCAGGGAAGCAGTGATGGCCACACTTTTTTTGTATTACATTCTATTCTGAGTTCAATCAATAATTTCATAATTTCCAGGGGGCTAAGTGATATTTTTTCTGGAAAGGGGGAAGTAGGCCAAAAAAGTTTGGGAACCACTGTTCTAAAATAAAACATTTGATACTTCCCAGCTGTGTGACCCTGGGCAAGTCACTAAACCCCCATTGCTTAGCCTGTACCACTCTCCTTCCTTGGAACCAATACACAGTATTGATTCTATGATGTAAGATAAGGATTAAAAAAAAAAACCCACATGAATAACCCCCAAACTTCTTTTCAAACATCCATGCTTCCTTTGGACCTATGTGATGGACCACCACCCTATTCTAACAATCCCCTTAGATCGGAGGGTCTTAATTTGGGGTCTGCAGGCTTCCCTTCCCTAAGGGGAGGGTAGGCAGATCTCAGATATGCCTAAGAGTTTGAATGGGAAAAATTAGACCTTTATTTTAATGTAACTGATTTCCTTTGTAATCCTATGCATTTTATTTTGGTGCACTTACTTTCTGTCTTAGAATCACTCCTAACACAGGAGAGAGGCAAGGGCTAGGCAGTTATTTAAGTGACTTGCCCAGTGTTGTAGAACTAGGAAGCACCTGAGGTCATATTTGATCCCAGGACCTCCCATCTCTAGTCCTGACTTTCCAGCCACCTAGCTGCCACATTTTGCTTTGTTTTTTAAACACTTACTTTCTGTCTCTGTAAGAGGAAAAAGGATAGGAAAATGGGATTAAGTGACCTGCCTAAGGTCACACAGCTAGGAAGTGTCTGAGGTCAGATTTGAATTCAGGTCCTCCTGACTCCAGGCTTGGCACTCTAGCCACTGAGCTAGCTAGCTGCTCCTATTTTAATGCACTTAAAAACATTATACTGAAAGGCAGCTGAGTAGCTCAGTGGATTGAGAGTCAGGCCTAGAGACGGGAGGTCCTAGGTTCAAATCCTCAGACACTTCCCAGCTGTGTGACCCTGGACGAGTCACTTGACCCCCATTGCCCACCCTTACCATTCTTCCACCTATGAGACAATACACAGAACTTAAGGGTTTAAAAAAAAAACAAACATACTGAGCCTCATAAGACTGCCAGAGGGATCCAGGACACCAAATAAGAGCCCCTGCCTTAGAAGAAGGATCAGAGAACACCTGTAGGTGCCCCCTAATGATCCCAGGCTGCCTTCTTTCCTGTGGTCCCTGGAAAGCTTGGAGGAAGGATTTTTGAACGAGCACATGCATTTTGGCCAGGCGTTCAAATGAAAAAGTGGACAAACGAATCCTTAGAGCTGGTGCATTGGTGACAGACTTTTCAGTCAAGACTATCCATAAATCAGTTGGTCAATCGACATTTATTAAGCACCTACTATATGCCAGGCACTGTGCTAGGTGCTGGGAATACTAAGAGAGGCAAAAAGATGTCGACGTGGAATCTAGAGACCCCAAACTTGTGGCCTAGTGAGATCTGATGAACCCCAAGTTTTAGGAATGGCTTGTGGGTGGCCTAGTGAGATCTGATGAAGTTTTGGGGCTCATCAGATCTCACTAGGCCACAAGTTTGGGGTCTCTAGATTCCATGTTGACAAAGAGACCCTGGCCTTGCGGGACTGCACAAAATAGTGAGGGAGACCTAAGACTGCCTTCCAGGTAGATGGCAAAGTCTTAGGGCACAATTTGCCCAAGGCAGGAAGCCCTGGCACCCAAGTCCCTAATACTCCCACCAGCTCTTCCTGCCAAGGAGCTGATGCGATTCAAGAGCCTTTTATTTAATTTATGCCTAAATGCAGGACTTTCCTGCCAGCATTACTTGAATTACTCTGCACGTATAATGGGATTTCGGACCCAATCACATTACTCCTCCTATCTGGAAACAGGTCAAGGTCTTTCCCTCTTTTTGTGTGTGTGTGGATGAAAATGGCTTTTGGTTGTGGAATCTGGAGGTGATTGTACACAACAGTTTATAAATTCATTTTTGCTGGGGGCTGAGGACTCATTGCCATCAGAGGATCCCTCCAGAGGGGGGTCTTCTTAGTCCAATTCCCTCATTTTCCAGATAAGGCAAATGAAACCCAAATGAGCTTCTTGAATTGAATTAGGTAGTTTGCCTGAGGACACAGATTTGATTAGTGGGCAGAGCTGGGGACTAAAGCTCTGGTTTTCTAACTCCTGGTCCAGGGCTCTTTCTATGAAATCACAGCAGCCTCAGGAGCCAGCCATCCCCATCAATAAGCACCAGAAGGGATGGCTTTTTGATTCTTCTTAATAATCAGCCTCCTGAGAAGATATATGGAATTCTAGAGCTTTACCTTGAGACTCAGAAAGGGGAGATGCCCATTAAAGGAGAATTAAATACTAGACCTGAGATTGGAACTCACATCCTTTATCTATATTTAAAGCTAAAGTCTTCCATATTAGGGTTCAAAGAATGTCCAGCAGTGTTGAGGTTCAGCCCTGAGCCATGGGATCATATATCTTGAATTTCCTTTGTAGCCCTTTATATTTTATTCTATGCATTTAAAAAAAAATGTCATTCTGAGGGGCAGCTAAGTAGCACAGTGGTCAGTGTCAGGCCTGAAGTCAGGAAGACCTGGGTTGAAATTTAGCCTCAGACACATCTTAGCTGTGTGACCCAGGGTAAGTCACTTAACTCCCTTTGCCTAGCCCTTGCCTTTCTGCCTTAGAGTTGTCACTAAGACAGAAAGTAAAGAATTTTAAAAAAAATTATTCTGAGAAGGGCTCTATAAACTTCATTGGACTATGTGAGGTGCCCACGATACACACAAAAAAAGATTAAGAACCCCTTCTCTAAAGTAATGACCCCAGATGGCTGAATGCACATTGGCAGTTCCCTAAAGACAATAATTAACCAAATTTCAGTGTTTGCTGAATCACCAAATGTTTCTGATTCTCTTATAGAATAATGAAGGACTCTTCAGTTTAGGGGGGTTGAGAAATCCTAAGAGATAACCTATACAATATTTCTAATAAGGCAGAAGAAATAATTCAGAAGGGTGGAAATGATAGCAATCATTTACCTACAGGTTTTAGTTTCAAAGAGTTGGCTGGATCCTGAATGTGCATTCTTGGGCATTTGGCCTTGGCTTCCTTATTGCCCTCTCATGAGCATCTGTGGAGTCTGGAGTAGAGATTCTTTGTGGGGCTGTCTGGAAGCTGACCTTCTCCATCTCCTCTTCCTTATTGTTTTGTGTCATCCTGAAGTTTGGTTTCTCCCTGAAGACTTGTTTGAAGTCTTAGATTGCATATAGTGTTGGGAATCAAGATGGTAGCTTAGTAGTAGATTTTGTACATCAGGAAGCTGAGTTTTTACAGTATCCAAATGAGCTTTATTCTATTGTATCTGGGTGAACCTTGTCAAGTATACTGTCCTGTATCGATCACCAAAAATGCTGCATTTGTGGCCACTGGAAAGTCACAGTAAACAAGCATTTATTGAGGTAGCTAGATGGCTCAGTGGACTGAGAAACATCCTGGAGGTCCCAAGTTCAAATCTGGCTTCAGACACTTCCTAGCTGTATGACTCTGGGCAAGTCACTTAACCCCCTTCCCAGTTTTCTGCCTTGGAACTGATATTTCGTATCAATTCAAAGAAAGAAAGTAAAGGCTTTCATCAGACAAGCGCTGGCTCCCCCAAGTATTTACTAATTACTTAAATGCCAGGCAGAGGAGCAAGATGTTACATTGGAGAGAGTGCTGAGTCTGGGCTCAGGAGGATGAATCTTCATGAGTTCAGATCTGGTCTGATACTTACTACCTGTGTGATCCTGGACAAGTCACTCTGTTTGTCTTAATCCACTGGAGAAGGAAATGGCAAATTAATACATTTGCCAAAAACAAACAAACAAACAAAAACCCTGGACAGTTTTGGCGAGCTATAGTTCTTGGTCTCAAAGAGTCAAACACAACTGGACAACAACAATGTGCCAAGTACCTTGCTAAGTGCAGAGAGCACAAAGAAAGGCAAACGTAGTCCTTATCCTCCTACTCTCAAGGAACTTACCTGCTTTTTCTTTTTTTAATAAAGCAATTTTATTATACCAATTAGGTGAGGTAATTTTCCAGGTAAGTTTTCTGAAGTTATGCGATCCAAATTGTCTCCTTCCCTTCCTCCTTTCAGAGGAAGAAAGCAATGGGATTTGGATCACACAGGCATTACTGTGCAAAATCTATTTTCATAATGTTCATTTTGGTAAAAGAATATTGATACAAAACTAAAACCGAAATAAAAATTCACGGAAACTAAAGTGAAAAAACGTGTGCTTTGATCTGCATTCTGACAATGTTCCCATTTTCATGCAAGTATCAGCATGATCAAAATTCAAATCAATGGAAGTTAACAGATTTATTAGAGTATTTAGGTGGCAAAGAAATAGAAATGGCATGAAAATAGATAGACTCCTATTAGACACATACAGTGTAAATGGAAGGTAGTCTCCAAGGGAAAGCACTAGTTATGGGGATGAGTGATGAGGAAGAAGAGGACTAGGAAAAAAATTCCCCAAATACTGTTTTGGAGTTCCTCAGTTGGGGCTTTGTTTTTCATCTTTGATGAGATTCAGATTGTTATTTTTTTGTGATACAGATGTCTTTTGTTTGACTCAGCTCAAAAAAAATTTTCTTGGGAATTATTTGGCCAGTATAAAATTCTGTCATGGATGGAAATAGCTTGTGCCACCCTATAGGATACTTTATTTTATTCTCATGGCTTTGGTCACAATTCTCTTATTATTTCATAATAAAATAATTTGTACTTAAAACTGTATAATCATTTAAAACAATATGTTGCTTTGTACTAGCCTCTGCAGATGTTATACCCATGGAAGTTATACATGTTTTTACCCATACCTCTTCTTGGTTCCTCTGAAATCCTGCATTAAGTATCTATTGCCTACAGGTATGGAGAGATTTGTTAATTGTTTGCTCTTGTCCTTTTATTTGAGTCCTAAAATTGCATTAGGTGCATATGGATAGTCTTCTCCTGGAAGAAAGCTTTTCTATGTGGTCCATGCCTGCATATCTTTGGGATCACTGATCTTTATAAATGCAGGGAAGTTTGTTACCCCAAAAAGTTAGTTTTTAAATATAGTGTCTTTACAAAAAGTCTTAACTTTGTTTTATTGTTGCTGTTCAGTTGAGTCCAACCCTTTGAGACCCCATCTGGGTTTTCTTGGCAAAGATACTGGAGTGGTTTGCTATTTCCTTCTCCAGCTCATTTGATAGATGAAGAAACTGAGGCAAATAGGATTAAATGACTTGCCCAGGGTCATACAGTTAGTAATGTGAGACTGGATTTGAACTCAAGTCTTCCTGACCCTAGGCTAGTCTAATAAATCTGTTAATTTCTAATGTAATGTAATTTGTAATAAATCTGTTAATTTCTGATATAATTTGTAAAAAAAGTAATTTGCATTTTGATAGTGCTGATACTTTTATGGAACTGGAATCTACCTGCTATGTCAACCAACCATATTCAGGAAATAAGCAAATTTGACCATAATATTTTCCCCTAATGGTTGCATTTTCTTTGAGCTTCTCCCCTACCCAAATATTTTCCAAAAGCAGATGCTTCTGAGTCCTGAATAACTTTCTCCATTTTGGGATTGAGCTTCAGTTTTTCTCAGAACTGGAAAGAGTTAATGATATTTTTATTGATCTCTGTGTTTACTTAGGCTATTACAGAACAGCTTGTCCAGCTGTCAGAAGAAAGGAATTCTAAAGTTTCTATCATGTGAAACTATGCTGTCTGAACAATAATCTTGCCCAAGTGAAAGTGAAATTTGTTTGTATTGGTAAAAAAGAAAATGGAGAATAGCCAGGAGGTACCTGAAATGCAAAAGATGGAAGGAGGGAAACAGTGAGGAGAAAAAATTGGCTGTCTTCAGGCTCTGCCATTGTTGGGATCATATCAGCTCATTGAATTGGCAGGTCTATTAATCAAGGGATACTAGAATGTAACACACTGAAAAAGAAAGGCTCACTGCAGGAGAAAAAAAAGTCATTACAAAAACCTCTAAGAGCACTCTTATCTTTGGAAAAAGAGGAAATGGTAACTGAGATCTGTGAAGAGAATTTCCAAATCAAAGTTTCGAGTGAAGTAGGGAATGGGGGAAACAATGAATGCTTTTTCATTTAAACATACAAATAGTTTTCCCCACTATTCTAATTTCCCTTTAAAAAATGATGTTCAGCAAAAGCAATTCCATGTTTATTTTTTGTAGTTTTAGCTATGAGACTGACAGATACTCTAGGATGTCTTCTGATATGTTTTGATAACCTTAAATTTTTTATCATTTCAAGTGAATGTTTTAGTTATATTTATATGTTAAATATTTTTGTTTGTAAATATATATATCTTATAAATAGCAAAGCAGAAAATAGTATCATTTAAGCCTACGTTAGGTATTAAAGGACTACAATGATTATGTACACAGGGTGAGACATATGTTTTAATATATTTAATACCCAAAGTCATTACCCATAGTACTTTACATTCTTTTTCCCTTCACTTCCCTTCCCTTCCCTTCCCTTCCCTTCCCTTCCCTTCCCTTCCCTTCCCTTCCCTTCCCTTC
>NC_058131.1:39971023-39984744 GCF_016433145.1 Gracilinanus agilis | reverse complement strand
AAGGATGAGAGCCTGACTCCTCTCTTTTTTTTTTTAAACCCTTACCTTCCATCTTGGAGTCAATACTGTGTATTGGCTCCAAGGCAGAAGAGTGGTAAGGGTAGGCAATGGGGGTCAAGGGACTTGTCCAGGGTCACACAGCTGGGAAGTGTCTGAGGTCAGATTTGAACCCAGGACGTCCCATCTCTAGACCTGACTCTCAATACACTGAGCTACCCGGCTGCCCCCTTTATGTTCTTTTTCATTGTGGATGTCTGAACCAACTGTGCATCCTACAAAGCTATTCTTAAAACTTTAACTGCTGTACTTTGGATTGATCTGGGTTTTTAATGATGCTGGCCGGTTCTTTGTTCTGTGTTTATTTCCCTTAATACAATTTGGATCATGGATTTTGCATGAAATAAATCCTTTGGAAGTTATATGGTAGAAATTCATTTTTGTGCTTACGTGTCTTTGGCAAGGCAATCATTATTGCCCTGCCTTGTGATGTAGGGGGCTGTTTTAATCACATATTCATTCATTGAGTGCCTCTAGAGTTACACTCCTACTTCCATTATGAGGCTGAAATGAGGATATATAAAAGCCCTTTGAAAAACAGAGAGCAGTCATTCTTGCCTTCTCAATGGGGAGGGGAGGAGGAGAATCTGGAATTGAAAAGAAAAGAAAATCAGATGGAAAAAAAGAAAATTGGAAAGCACTACCCAAGTGTAATTTATTATTATTATTATCAAGCAGAATTATGGACTACATGTGATCTCATTAGAAAGTAGGCTTTGGCATTGATTAGTTTTAAACTTTACACAAAGGAATAATTTCCTGAAAAGGACTTCGTCTTCAGTCTTCATCGGTCACCTCCAAGGTGGCTGGTCCCATACCATGGACTCAGAACACCAGGATAGGTTGCCAGGTTCCAGGGGTCCAATTTCATTCATTCTTCTAGGAACCTAGAAAGTTAGTAAATAAAAATAAATGCAGAATTTATATGAGTTCTAACAAATTAGTTATTTTGGGTGAAATTCACCAAAGAGAACCCTTGAGAAAACTCACTTTATTAGTAAGTTTAGGATCCATATTCCACCTTTGATATTTACTGTCTGTGTCAACTTGGGGCAAATTAATCTCTAGGCCTTAGTTTCCCTGTTTGTAAAATGAGGAATTTAGAGGAGACTGCTTCTCAGTTCTCTTCCAGCTCTCAAATCTGTGATCCTATACCAGTCACAGAAACTTTCTTTCGGTCTCTTCTTCAATGATAGTATAATATATACTTTTAAAATCCTTACCCTCTGTCTCGAAATTGATATTAAGTATTAGTTCCAAGGCAGAAGAGCCGTAAAGACTAGACAATTGGGGTTAAGTGACTTGCCCAGGGTCACACAGCTAGGAAGTGGCTAAGATCAAATTTGAACCTAGGACCTCCTATCTCCAGACCTAGTTCTCTCTCCACTGAGCCATCTGGCTGCCCCCCACCCCTACCCTCAGCATAATATGTTAAAATTTTCTTATTAGCTTTTGACTCAAATCAAAGAATAAATTTGCACAGGAAAGGTTTGTTACAGAGCCACCATTGTTGATGAGCTTAATTAATGGTTTCATTGAGTCACCAGTCAAAGCTTCTTTAGAAACAGATTCACTGCAAAGAAAAATATTTAATTAAATTAACAAGAAGTAAATTGATTCAAGAACAAGAGGCCCATAGTACACGTGGGTTATTTGTTTGTTACTTGCATGTTCCCAAGCTTCTTAATTGGCTAATTCATTACATGTGGTTGATTAGTTATTTCATCAGGAGGATAAAGGGCTAAGAGTCAACTGAAACCAGGACTAGTCTTTTCCAAAACATAAATAAAGCTTGGATTTCCCAGTCCTCTCCTTGCTGCTATGATTCAAATTCATCACGAGATGGTGCTATGAATCAATCCAAGAGAATAAGACCAGGCGCTCCATCCAGGGCAGATTGAGTCAAGCTGGCATAGATTCTTAGAATTTTAAAGCTTTTGGTTCAGTTCCTTCATCTTATAATAGCTCAAATTTAATTATATAGCTATTTAGTTTTACAAAGCACTTTAGGCACAGCTGATGTTCATTTTTTTGTTTTGTTTTATTTTATTTTATTTTATTGCTTAAATTTATATTTATTTTTTGCCTTACCTTTGGTCTTAGAATCAATACTGTGTATCGGTTCCAAGGCAGAAGAGCGGTAAGGGCTAGGCAATGGGGGTTAAGGGACTTGCCCAGGGTCATACAGCTAGGAAGTGTCTGAGGTCAAATTTGAACCCAGGACCTCTCATCTCTAGGATTGTCTCTCAGCCTACTGAGCTACTCCCAATGATGTTCATTTTTTGGACAAAACCAATGAAGGGACTTGTGTAAGAGTTTCACATTGCCCATTAGCCATGACTTTCCAGCTTGGTGTACTTTTCTAATACTTCACATTCCAAAGATAAAACTCCCAAGGGGTGATTTACGGAAATATCCTATAAGAGATTTCATGGACTTAAAGGAAATTTGATGCTGCCTTGAGGGAGATCCTTCAGTTTCTCATGACTGCCATTGTTGGCTTCCGTTGATTACTGATAGCTGGGTCATTTTTTGAATTCTGTTTTGTTTGTAGCCTTCATCCTGCTGGTGTCCTGTTCCATCTTGCTTCTCTTACATTTTTGCTATTGCCATAAAAGCTAGCAGATATCATATATGTATAATATTTGTAAAACTCTGTGCCAGCCTCCAAGCTCTATAGAAATGCTATTATTTATAAATTACTTTGAGGCTTACAAAGTATTTAATGTAGATCTTTTCATAGGCATAAATCCCTTATTTTTTATTTTTCTCTTTCCTCAGTTAGGGGATGATCTAATAGGTAGTGTGTGAACAATAGAATCCTCCCCACCCTGTCCTTAATAGTAGCTAGGATTGGGGGCAGCTAGATGGCACAGTGGATTGAGAGAAAGGAGATCCTGGTTTCTGACCTGAGATACTTCCTAGCTGTGTGACCCTGGGCAAGTCACTTAACCCCTTTTGCTTAGCCCTTATACCTCTTCTGCCTTAGAACAGTATTGATTCTAAGATGGCAGGCAAAGGTTTTAAAAAAATAATAGCTAGGTTTTATATGGCATTTTAGGCAGTTAGGTACCATGGCCAGAGTCAGGAAGACTCATCTCTTTTGAACTGAATTCAAATCTGGCCTCAGATATTTTCTAGCTGTGTGACACTGATTGCCTCAGTTTCCTCATCTGTAAAATGAGCTGGAGAAATAAATGGCAAAGCACTCCAGTATCTTTGCCAAGAAAACCCCACGTGGGGTCATGAAGAGTTGGACATGACTGAAATGATTGAACAAATATAGCACTTTAAAGTTTGCAAAGCACTTTACATATTCTATCTTATTTGATCCAACAACCTCCTGAGGTAGGAGCTATAATTCTTCCCATTTGACAGATGGGAATACTAAGGCAGGCTGAGGCTAGGGGACTTGCCCAGAGTTACATAACTAATAGCAGGATTTAAATTCAGATCTTTCTGACTCTGTCAAGCACAGTGTCCACTAGATGCCTTTAGATGAAAGCTGAGGGATTCACTGCTTCCCAGACCCTGCCACTGGCCCCACTGCTCATAAGATCAGCCCCAATTCCAGGAAGCTTCGTAGATGGTAGCAGCAGACCCAGGGGCTCAATGTCTGCTCGAGATGTTAATCTGCAGAAGTATTGAGGTCAATAAGATGACGGCAGGAGAGGGATGTGGGTCATTTCATGAGCCCTAGAATCTGACTTAGGACAGGCATAGTACCCAGTTTCTTCCTTGGGGACTCAAAGGGTCCTGCATCTACCCTGTGGTGAATCTTCTCCAGAAGGGAAGAATTCTTTCACAATATGAATAATTATCCCTTAATGTATTTGATTTGTCAGTTTGTTTTCACATTTCTTCAAGTTCTAATGGGACTTGCTAGAATTTTAGAGTGCCCTTTTCATCTTTGAGTGTTCCAATGGCACCAGATTCCATCTTGGTGGAAGGATCAAGTACCCATTCACCAGCAGAGGAAGCACCAGCAGCTATGGCAACCATTCTCTTTTCTCTGATATTCAGCATTTCCTTGAAGGTTTCCCAATCTAATCATCTGCCCTGGTCAATATCATCCCATTTATGGGTCCCAACAAATGGTGGTCTGCAGTTGGATAACAATCAATTCAGAGGGAAAGAAAGGAAAATGCTGTTGAATTGTGCTGAGGAATCTTGCCACATACCTTCCATTTAGATGACTAATTTTCTAAACTTTATTCTGCTCTATAGTTAATTTCCAGCAATGAATGGAAGAATCGTGGATTACTATTTTATTGGCTCTAAGTGGTTTACTTGGTTCTAAAGGATATTGTTGATAGTTATTTGGACATTGCTTCCTTCCCATACTCCATGGTTATGTCAAATTAAGGTTCTCTTTCTTCCTCACATCCATGGCACTCCATAGACCCTCTTCTTGATGAGAAAGAAAACAAAACCAAACCCTTACCTTCCATCCTAGAATAAATACTGTGTTTTGGTTCCAAGGCAGAAAATCGATAAGAGTTAGGCATTGGGGGGTAGTTGACTTTCCCAGGGTCACCCAGTTAGGAAGTGTCTGAGGCCAGATTTGAATCCAGGTCCTCCCTTCTCTAGGCCTGGTTCTCAATCCACCTAGTCACTTAGCTTCCCCATCTCCTTGGTTTTTCATTGGCTTTTCTTTCATTCTTAGAATGTACTCCCTTCTAACTTCCACCTCAGAGAGTTCTTTTCTTCCTTTAAAATATAACTCGAGCACCAAATTCTGACACCCCAACTGCTAGAGTCCTCCCTCCCAAATTGTGTTTATTTATTTATTTAAACCATTACCTTCTGTCTTGGAATTGATGCTGTGTTTTGGCTCCAAGGCAGAAGAGAGGTAATCAATTGTGGTTGTGACTTGCTCTTAGTCACCCACCTTGGAAATGTCTGAGACCAGATTTGAACCCAGGACCTCCCTTCTCCAGGTCTGGCTCTCAATCCACTGAGCCACCTGGCTGCCCCTATGTTTACTTAGACATTTTGTTTTTAAATTCTTATTAATGCCATATGTGAATGTTTTATATGTATTTATTGCCTCTCCCATTAGAATGTGAGCTCCTTGAATGAAGGCATTATTCCATTCTTTGTACTTGTGTGCCCACTGCCTAAACCAGTGCCTGGCACATAGTGGGTACTTAATAAGTAACTGCGGATTGATTACTATATAACCTGCATCATTGTCCCTGTTTTAGAGTCATGTGGACAAGCTGCAAAATATCTTCCCTGCTGACAAAGTAAGCCTCAGCTTTGTAGGAGCTCCAAACTGGGAGATAATCTCCCATATCCCCCAGCTTCTGACATGGTTAAGTGCCATTAAAGACTCTATAAGCTTGCTTTCTGGAACTCTCAGAAAGCTATCATTCAGGCTTCCTAAGTGGCTTTAAGAGATTCTTATTGATCATTAGCAAAATAGCCTTTCAGGGAGAGGGGGAGGAAGAAGAGGGGAGAGAAATAATATGAGATGTCTCATATTTGGGATTGGAGCCAAGAAAGGAATACTTAAAGCTGGAAAAATTGTGAATAGATGGTATTCATTTTAGTGAGACAAATATCTTCAAAGGACATTTTTTTAACCCTTGCTTTCTGTCTTAGAATCTATTATAGAATCATTACTAATTATCGGTTTCAAGGAAGAAGAGTGGTAAGGGCTGAGCAGTTGAAATTAAGTGACTTGCCCAGGGTCACAAAGGAAGTATCTGAAGCCAGATTTGAACCCAGGATTTCAATGGACATTTTTTAAAGAAAAAGCTTTGATAGAGTATATGGTCTTACATGATCATAGATTTAGATCTAGCTGAAAGGGACCTTGGAGATCCTTATTTTACAAATATACAAATACATTTGTTCTGTCACCAAGTATATAGTTATATGAGATTAGCCCCAATTCTATGCCTTATTTTACAATTGAGAAAACTAACATCCAGAGACATTTAAGGCTCTTGCCCAAAGGCAGCCAAGTAGGAAGTGGCAGAGCAGGGTTTGGACCCAACATGCTTTTTCTACTGCATCCTCTGACAATTATTTACTCCTCTATGGTTTACAAAGAAATTGACCTATCTTATCTCATCTGATCCCAATAACAACCTTGTGAGATGGTATTATTATCTCCCTTTAATAGATAAGAAAACCGAGGCTTGAAATTAAATGATTTGATCAGGGTCACCAAGAGTCTAAGGTAGGCTTTGAACATCTAGCCAATAGTGCATGGAACTCAGAAAGCTTTGAATTCAAATTCATCGTAGGACACATATTAGCCAAGTAACCCTGGGTAATCACTTAACCTCCCTCTTCCTTAGTTTACTAATGTGTAAAATGAGGATAATGATACTACCTACTTCCCAGGGTTGTTGTGAGAATCAAACAAGATAATATTTGTAAATCTATTTGTGAACCTTCTAACATAGTTAACATTTATATAGCATGTACTATGCACCAGGCCCTGTGCTAAATGTTTTACAAATATTATCTCAAATTATTATATTAATCATTATCATTCCTGACTCCCAGGGCAAAACCCTATGTATTATATCACCCAACTGCCACCAGATGCCCATTTTCTGCTGTTGCTGGAAGGTAAGAAAGCCTTGTTCTAATGCTATCATTGGGTTTCCTGCTGTAAAACAATTTTAGCCTTTCCTTAAGTGATGAGGTAAAACTAGAAAACATCATGCCTGTGGATGACTCAGAGCTGGTAGGGAGAGAAAGCCAATTCAGCTAACTCACTGGGTGTTAAAAGCAGAGTCTCAAACAATCTTGAAAGGCCAGAAGGATGGCCAGAAATAGAAGATAATATTTTATAGGGAAAAATGGGAAGCCAGATACTAAGATTTTGAAGGAGCCTACACAGATAGGACAGAAGAAGGCACAACTAGATAACAGTTAATGGGGAAAAAAAACAAACAAACGCTCCCAGGGATTTTAGTAGAAATTCAGTATGAGTCAGTATGTTATGTCAGCAAAAAAAGAATATGGTCATAAAGAGCTCAGTATAGAGAGCCATCCCTGGAGCCTGGAAAATCTGGGTTCCAGTCTTGATTCCCAAATGGAATTGTCAACATATCAAAAATTTTGAGATACAGCAAAAGCAGTACTTAGGGGAAAATTTATATCCCTGAGTGCCCATATTAATAAAAAAAAGAAAGAGGAGATTAAATGAATTGGGCATGCTACTAAGAAAACTAGAAAAAAGAACAGATTAAAAACCCTTAGATAAAGATCAAGTTGGAAATCCTAAAAATCAAAGGAGAAATGAATAAAATTGAAAGTAAAAGAACTATTGAACTAATAAATAAGACTAGGAGCTGGTATTTTGAAAAAAAAAAACAAACTAGATAAAGTATTGGTTTAATTAAGAAAAAGAAGAGAACCAAATTAACAGTATCATGAATGAAAAGGGTGACCTCATCTCTAATGAAGAGGAAATTAAGGTAATTATTAAGAACTATTTTGTCCAGTTATATGGCAATAAATATGGTAATCTAGATGAAATGGATGACTATTTACAAAAATATAAATTGTCTAGATTAACAGAAGAAGAACTAGAATACTTAAATAATCCCATATCAGAAAAAGAAATTGAAGAAGCCATTAAGGAACTCCTTAAGAAAAAATCCCCAGGGGCAGATGGAATTACAAAAGAATTCTATCAAACATTTAAAGATCAATTAATCCCAATACTCTACAAATTATTGGACAAAATAGGCAAAGAAGGAGTCTTAACCAAATTCTTTTCATGATATAAATATAGTACTGATTCCCAAGCCAGGAAGACCGAAAACAGAAGGAAAACTATAGACCAATATCCTTAATGAACAAAGATACAAAAATATTAAATAAAATACCAAATGGAATTGTCTCTGTGACCCAGTGCAGGTCATTCAACTTTTGCTCCAAACCAGGGGTGTCAAATTCAAGAAGAATTTGTTTGTTATTCAGTGGTTTCAGTTGTGTCTGACTCTTTATGAGCCCATTTGTGGTTTTCGTGGCAAAGGTGCTGGAATGGTCTGCCATTACCTCCTCCAGGTCATTTGACATAAAAGGAAACTGAGGAAAACAAGGTGAGGTGACTTGCCTAAGATCACACAGCTAGGAAGTATCTGAGGTCAGATTTGAATTCAGGAAGATGAGTCTTCCTGACTCTAGGTCTGCCACTCTATCTCCTGTGCCACTAAACCTTTTTTTTTTTTTTTTAATAAGGATCCCCATATGTTGCATATAGACTTAGAAAATCACAAATTAAAATTATCTATATTTTGTTGTATATTTAGTTATTTTTAAAAACATTTCCCAATTACATTTTTTAACCTTACCTTCTGTCTAAGAATTGATACAAGTATCAGTTCCAAGGCAGAAGAGTTGTAAGGGCTAGGCAATGGGGGTTAAATGATTTGCCCAGGGTCACACAGCTAGGCAGTGTCTGAGGCCAGATTTGATCCCAGGGGGTTCTCCTAACTCCAGGTTTCACTCTCTATTATGCCACCTACCTGTCCCTCCCAATTACATTTTAATCTGGTTCAGACTTTACTCGTTTGTGAGCAACAACTTTGGCACCTGTGCCCTAGATAACTCTGTAAGACTATAAATTTCAGGGAAGATGCCAACCTGTTTTAGTAGAAGGAATTTTCTCACCTAAGAGTTCTTTCTATTAACAAAATCTCAAGTCCTCTCCTCTACTTCTCATGTCCAGGGGACAGAAGTATATAGCCACTCCTTATTCTGTTCTGGATCAACTTGGAATGGAAAGTTGGGTTAAATTCTAGGCACCTTGTTTTGTAAAGGACATTTACATGGTGACAAAGTGGAAGAAGAGAGGCCCCAGGATGATGGGGGGATTTGAAACCAACCCAAATGCCTAGGGGTATTTAGACTTGGGGAGAGAGGACTTAGTGGGCATTGATGGATGGTCAGGATTTGAAGGGGTTTCAAGTGAAAAGGGGCATTTTGATTACTTTGGCCCCAAAGGGCAAAGCAAATACCAAAGAGGTGGATGTCTTAGAGAAAAAGTTCTTGGTTCTGGATGAAGAAAACTTCCTTCTTCACAGAGGCAGCCAGGTGGCATAGTAGATAGAGCAGTGTGCCTGGAGTCAAGAAGATTCATCTCCTTGAATTCAACTTATTAGCTGTGTGACCTTGGGCGAGTCACTTGGCCCTGTTTGCCTCAATTTTCTCACCTATAAAATGAACTGGAGAAGGAAATAGTGAACCATTCCAGTATCTTTGCCAAGGAAACCCCGAATAGGCTCACAAAGAGTCAAATACAATTGAACAACAACAAAAGAAAACTTTTAAGCAAGTGGAACAGAATAGGTGGCTATAAGAATTAGGGAGTTCCATTCTTTGTGGAATTCTTTAAGGCTGGGTTCACTTACTGAGATGATTTTCTTTCAGTTGGGCTTTAGGACCTCTAAGATCCTTTTGAGCTCTACTATTCTAAGATACTCAACATTGTTCTCATGACCATTCTAAGACCACAATGGGTTCAAATTATATACATATATATATATATATAATATACACATATATTTTATTATATGTAATTGAATTTAATATATTTAATACAATTCAATATTTATTTAATATATTTAGGTAGCAAAGTGGATAGAGCATCCAATTAGGAAGACCTGAGTCCAAGTCTGACTTCAGATACTTAGCTGTGCGATACTGGACATGCCACTTAAGCTCTTCCTGACACAATTTTCCCAACTATAAAATGAGAATAACAATAGCACTTAACTCAGGATTGTTGTGAGGATCAAATGATACGTTTGGGGAAAAAAGTATCTTAGTAAAGGACTCTGTGATAGAGAGAGGGAGAGAGAGAGAGAGAGAGAGAGAGAGAGAGAGAGATGGAGGGAAAGACAGACAGATAAGGACAGAGACAGAGCAAATTGGAGAGACTGAAAGAGATTGAGAGAGAGAGGGAGAGGGAGACAGAGACAGAGAGAGAAAGAGAGAGAGACAGAGGGGGGAAGAGACAGACAGATAGGGA
This sequence comes from Gracilinanus agilis, assembly GCF_016433145.1. Lineage (NCBI taxonomy): Eukaryota > Metazoa > Chordata > Mammalia > Didelphimorphia > Didelphidae > Gracilinanus > Gracilinanus agilis. The sequence continues at coordinate 39,974,684 of NC_058131.1, read as the reverse complement.
CAGAGACAGAGCAAATTTGAGAGACTGAAAGAGATTGAGAGAGAGAGAGAGAAAGAGAGAGAGAGATTGAGAGAGAGAGAAAGAGAGGGAGAGGGAGAGAGAGACAGAGAGAGAAAGAGAGAGACATTGAGAGAGAGAAAGAAAGAGAGAGAGACAGGAGGGGGAGAGACAGACAGATAGGGACAGAGACAGAGACAATTTGAGAGACTAAAAGAGATTGAGAGAGAGACAGAGAGATTGAGAGAGAGAGAAGGAGACAGAGACAGAGACAGAGAGAGAAAGAGAGAGATTGAGAAAGAAAGAGAGAGGGAGAGGGAGAGGGAGGCAGAGAGGAGAGAGAGAGACAGAGAGAAGATGTAACTACTTCCTGCACAATGCCAGGCACATTGCAGTTGCTTAATAAAAAAAAATCATTTCCTTTCTTCCTCCTTAATTTCCTTGGTCTCATAATTGAGTGTGTTCTATTTTTGGCAGGGAGTCTTGTCAGTTTGTGTTTTCATAAAAACTCAATATAAGTTTATAGTAAGTCTCAGTTGGGGGTAAACATTTTATTGCTTTGATACATGTACCATCAAAATTTAGTTAGAGATTTCAATTAAAATGTTTTATTTAAATTACATTTAAAGGAGGGGAGGCTAGTGAAAGCAAGCGTCTGGAATAGATCCCCAGGGATAAAAAATAATTGCATGGTATGCAGAAAATCTAGCTAAGTGGTATTTAATTATAAACCTGGGAATGGAGTGAAGTGACTTAATACTTGAGAATGGGCTGCAGTAATTGTCAAGAGGCCCCCTTTGTTACCAGAGGCTACATTAGAGGGAAAGTTCCCAGAGATGGCTATCCTTACCCTTCTGTTATCTTAAGGGTGTATAATGATTTTTCTTTTCTTTTAAATTTGGGCAAATCCACTGTCTGAGAAAATAGAGGCGCAATGGATCGGGTCTCTATTGAATATCTGAGAAAATATGAGACAAATAAGCAACAAAGAAGGGGGGCTTCTTGACGATGGTTATCTTGGGGTATTGAAATTTCCTTAATAGGAAGATCGAAGTCCTTCTGGTGGCAGATATTCGAAGAGCAATCTCAGTAAATCTCTCTATTGGGCTCATTTAAGTTCTCCACGTTATTTTGGAAAGAAGTCCCGAAAAGAGTCTAGAATTTAAACTAAAAGGGGCAAAGTCGCTGTGAGGCGCTATGGTGTGAGGGAAACAAGAAAGGATCCAGCTAGAGTCAGGAGGCTCAGGTCTGAGGCATGGCTCTCATTCTTAAAAGCTGTGTGACCTTGGGCAATTCCCTTTACATTTCTGAACTTAGGTCTTCACATGCTTAAGGTAATAATATTCGATGTTATTGGAAATGATAATATTTGCTGCTACCTATTTCATAGAGTTGTGAGGAAAGAAACTTATAATAGAGTCATGTGATGTTGTGCTTCAAGTTATATTAATAATAAATAAACATCAATTTTATGAGCTTGGACAAGTCACTTCTGAACTTCCGCATCTGTAAAATGGGGGATTTGGTAGAGCTAGGATGGCTCCGTGGTTCCCAATAGTTTATTCATTCATTCATTTATTTATTTGCTTGTTTGTTTGTTTGTTTGTTTGTTTATTTAGCCACCCACCTATTAATTCATTTATTTATTTATTCATTCATTCATCCATTTGTTCATTTATCTGTTTGTTTGTTTTTTAAACCCTTAACTTCTGTGTATTGGCTCCTAGGTGGAAGAGTGGTAAGGGTGGGCAATGGGGGTCAAGTGACTTGCCCAGGGTCACACAGCTGGGAAGTGTCTGAGGCCGGATTTGAACCTAGGACCTCCTGTCTCTAGGCCTGACTCTCAATCCACTGAGCTACCCAGCTGCCCCTCTAATAGTTTTTATTCCTCAGATTCCTTTCAAAAACAAACAAACAAACAAACAAACAAGCAGAAATATCGTGAATTCAGGGCAATTTAATACACGACTCATAATATTTTTTTGTAGCTATTGCTGTTGAGGGTAGGTAGATGCCACAGTAGAAAGAGCTCTGCGCTTAGAATCAGGAAGACTTATCTTCTTGAGTTCAAATCTGATCTCAGACATTCACTAACTGAATGACCCTGGGCAAATCACTTAACCTTGTTTTCCTCAGTTTCCTTATCTGTAAAGTGAATTAGAGAAGGAAATGGCAAGCCACTCCAGTGTCTTTGCTATGAAAATCCCAGGAGTTGGATATAACTGAAACAATTAAACAGCAATAACCATTGAAGGAATCATTAAAGATTTTTTACCACAAACCTATTGGACTATTGTGGTGAACCTCTCCAAAGGTTCATAAACTATTAAATGAGAACTATGAGGGTAATCTGTAAAGAACTAGAACTAAAGACCTTGGTTCGAGTCCTGCTTCTATTACCTACTGACTGTGTGACTCTGGGTAAGTCATTTATCCTCTCAAGTACCCTGGTCAGCTCTAAGGATATAAATTGCAGAAGAGATGCAGATGTACACTGCTAGAGGGATAGTCCCATATTAATGAATTCACAGGTCCATTTCCTATTGCAGTCTTTTTCTCTATGCCTAGGATTGGGTGACTTAAAAGATCCTTTCTGGCTATAAGATCAACAATCTCAAGAAATGACATTTGTATAATGTTCTATTATTTATAAAGAGCTTTCCTAATCACAACTCTCTGAATTAGGCCTTGCAAGTGTTATTATGGCCATTTTGCAAATGAAGAAACTGAGGCATAAATAGAAGACTTGCCCATGTCCCTTAGTTCAATCATTGTCAAGGCTGAGAGACTGCTTTAGTTCCTTGACTCCAAATTCAGGGAAGTATAAAAATGTAAACGATTATATGTTAATTCTCATTTTTTGATTCGCTCCCTCCCCCCCCTTTTTTTAAACCAGGCTAGCAAAGTCTCTTTACAACCTGTGAAAAAGCCAGCCCTCTCAAGGACAGTTTATTTGTTTTCCCATAGAACAGATTGCAAAGATCAGAGAAACCACAGGAGATAGAAACACACACAAGATTTGTCAGAGCATGAATTCTCCAGCTGTGGATGAATCCCTGGGTAGGCAGTGTTGTCTGGCATGCTATCCCGGGAAGGCTCCCGTCCTTCATTATTCATTCATTCAGATCCTTGAAATCTCAGGTGTTGTCTGGCAATTCTAACATGTACTTGATTTAGTGCAGAAAAAGAGGGGATGAGGAGGAAATATAACCTATCTAGTAATATTTTAATAGATTTTGACACATTTCCAAGATTGTTTTTCCTCACCATAAACAATGGAAAATTATTTACATCTTATAATTATATTGTGAAAAACCTAACATTTTAGGGGGCAGCTAGGTGGCTCAGTGGATTGAAAACCGGGTTTGGAGATGCGAAGCCCTGGGTTCTATTCTAATCGCACACACTTTCTGACTACAAATGTGACTTTGGGTAAGTCACTTAACCCTAGTTGCCTAGCCCTTACTGCTCTTTTGCATTGGAACCAATACATGGTATTGATTCTAAGATGGAAGATAAGGGAAAGAAAGAAAGAAGGAAAGAAAGAAAGAAAGATAGAAAGAAGGAAGAAAAAAGATAGAAAGATAGAAAGTTAGAAAGATAGAAAGAAGGAAGGAAGGAAGGAAGGAAGGAAGGAAGGAAGAAAGAAAGGAAGGAAGGATGA
>NC_058131.1:39958172-39970762 GCF_016433145.1 Gracilinanus agilis | reverse complement strand
AAAGAAGGAAGGGAGAAAGAAAGAAAGAAAGAAAGAGAGAAAGAAAGAAAGAAAGAAAAAGGAGAGAAAGAAAGAAAGAAAGGAAAGAAGGAAGGAAGGGAGAAAGAAGGAAAGGAAGGAAGGAAAGAAGGAAGGAAGGAAGGAAGGAAGGAAAGAAGAGGAGGAAAAAGAAATCTAGCCTTGTACCATTGTTTATGCTTTTTGGAAGTATATATTTTCTCTTTCAAAGTCAGTAATTTTTTGCTTTCCTTCTTAGAACAGAAAATCTTCAAAAGGTTCAGCTCCATTTAAATGCGAGAATTGGAATTCATGCTCACAAAAGCCACAGATCCTAAAATTTGGAAAGGTCATGAATTTCATTTATTTATTTATTTTTATTTTTATTTGGAATATTTTCCCATAGTTACATGTTTCATGTTCTTTCCCTCTCCCCAAACCCCCCTGACCCCCCCCCCCCTTAGCCGAAGGTCATGAATTTTAGGTGCTTGGTAAAGGGCTCCTTCTCTGTGAGATCTTGAAAAGTATTTTAAAACAGTGATACAATTAGTAATGAGAAAGCTGCCTACTTTAGATGGACTAGTCTAGTTCCACTAAACTGTGTATGTTTGTAGGGAATAAATTGCAGAGTGCAGTAAACTGACCGTTTCTCCTGGGATTCTCTAGAAGGGACAAGCTGAATGTTATTGTTTTGACAATTTCTTGGAATGGACAGCTTTCAGCGCTAATGGGCTTTTAGTCACTAATAACAGGGCCTAGAATCAGGCCAATTAGTGGACCTGCAGGTGTCCATCTCCATAGTTGATTGCTACCCACATCATTAATAGTTTGCAGAACTAACTCATTCCGGATACCCTGAAGACTGAAGCACGCCGCGCCGCGCCCCCCCCCCCCCCCCCCACCATGTTACTGTTTTTTGTCTAGGCTACAAAAGAAACTGTTACAGGGATTCCAGAATTCAGATTCTCTTGGTAGAATCTACAATTACCCTAGAAATTCTCAGTCTCACATTTTTTAATCACGTGAGAATATTTCCTCCTTTTCCCAACAAAACAGAATGCAAGGCAAATGCTTTCAGGCAAATTAGAGTCTTCCGCTTTTTCCTCAGAGGTGCTGGGCAACCTTGATAAAAAAATAGAAAAACCCTTTAGAGTTCCAGTCCTTCCCTGCTCGAAAGGTCCAAAGGCATAAAGTCTTGGCACACTGCGAATCTTTTAATTAAAAGCAATATACTTGTTCTTAATGTGCTTTTGGAACAATGGAGACAGTTTAAGAGTCTGTATATAGAAATGAGAAATATTCTCAAGCATCTTAATTCTGGCTCTGAAATGGAGCCACTCTGTGTGGGTGGGCATAGTTAGTCATGGGAAATCATTCTCTCCTTTAGCTTAGTTTTATGCTAAGAAAAATAAATAACAACAATAACATAACAAGTATCATTTCCCGAGGGCGTTATGAAAACGAATGAAGGAATCCTTAGCAGCAAAAAATGAACTTACATCTCCAGGAGCAGCTCCAGAAAGCCTCCGAGATAATTTGATAATCAAATAATTTACAAGAAAAGAATATGAGACTGACTGGCATGCTGACATGTTTTCTATATATGGCATATTTTTATTTAATAGTAATAAAAACTTTGAGACCTCAGTACCATTGAATGTGGTCTCTTTGGGGACCTGGGTTTTAATTTGAAAAGAAGAGCCCCCAATAGTATCTGTGAAAGAGTTGTGAACGTGGAGCCCTGGGTTTCAGTTGTAACTCTTCTTCTTCTTCTCCTCCTTCTTCTCCTTCTCCTTCCTCTCCTCCTCCTCCTCCTCCTCCTTCTTCTTTTTCTTCCTCTTCCTCTTCCTCTTCTTCCTCCTCCTCTTTCTTCCTCTTCTTCTTCCTCTTCCTCCTCCTCCTCCTTCTTCCTCTTCCTCTTCCTCTTCCTCTCCTTCCTCCTCCTCCTCCTTCTTCCTCTTCTTCCTCTTCTTCTTCCTCCTCTTCCTTCTTCCTCTTCTTCTTCCTCTTCTTCTTCTTCCTCCTCTTCCTCCTTCTTCCTCTTCTTCCTCTTCCTCCTCCTCCTCCTCCTTCTTTCTCTTCCTATTCTTCCTCCTCCTTCTTCTTCTTCCTCTTCTTCTTCTTCATTGGTTCCAAGGCAGAAGAGTGGAAAGGGCTAGTCAATGGGGGTCAAGCGACTTGCCCAGGGTCACACAGCTGGGAAGTGTCTGAGGTCAAATTTGAACCCAGGACCTCGCATCTCTAGGCCTGGCTCTCAATCCACTGTAACTCTGTCTCTTCTTAGCTATGTGGCCTTGGGCAAATCATATAATCTCTGAGTCTCAGTTTCTTCATCTGTAAAAATGAGGAATCCTTAGACTTCTTATTTCCCTGGGTTATTGTAAGAATCAAATGAGATACTATATTTAGGTATAGACTTCAATAAACCTTAAACACTCTAAAATATCAGCAGTTAATTTGATTATGTCACTGAATAATTATTTTTGTCTACTCTGTAGAAAAGAAAAGTGAAAACCTGTCCCAGTTTTCAGCTGTCCAGAAACAGTATGGCAGGATGGACAGAACAAGAGTCAGTACACCAGATGTTCAAACCCCAGCTCTGACATTTTAGTTGGGCAGGCAGTTAACAAGCACTTAAATTCTTTCCCCCTTTCATTCATTCATTCATTCATTTGTTTGTTTATTCATTCATTTATTTGTTTGTTTGCTTGTTTGCTCCCTTGCTCATTTACTTATTTAATCAGCCTTAAAGTTTTGTATTTAATTAATTATTTTAGAATATTTTTCCATGATTCCATGACTCATGTTCTTTCTCTCCTCTCATCCCACCCCCTCCTGTAGCCAACACACAATTCCACTGTTTCCCCCTTTTAAAATAATATTTTGTTTCCCCCAATGATATGTATAAGAACAATTTTTGACATTTGTTTTAAAAAAATTTTGAGTTCCAAATTCTCTCCCTCCTCCCCTGAGATGGCAAGCATTTTGATATAGGTTATATATATATATATACAATCCTGTAAAACATATTTCCATATTAATCATGTTTTGAAAGAAAAGAAACAGAAAACACACACATGCCCCCAAAATATGTCTTTTAGGCAATGATAGATTTGGCACTCCACCAGAATTTTCCTCTCTGCAGTAGAGGCTGAAGACTTAGCAGTTGAACGCCAAAAAGGACCTCAGTGTCTGGTACTTATCTTGCCAGGTGTTCTTCAGAATCTTCCTGAGACAATTTCTGAGACAAAAAGGATAGGCTTGATTTCCTGGCATGGTGCTTCTAGAGGGTTCAGGTTTCACAGGTATTTAACAACTAGATCAGCACAATGGCTCTATAAACCTTCCATCTGGTAGGCAGCCTAATACCTCTTCTCTCCTCTACTTTCCTTTGGAGCCTCCCAAACATTGAGCTAGCTCTGGCAATGTGTACATCAACCTCATCATCTATGTGGACTTCTCTGGAAAGTAAACTGCCAAGCCATGTACAGGCTATTCAGGGAAGACTCATACCTCTGGTGTGAGGACTTGCCAACCCTATTTTTTTAACTTTACAATCCATTAACTTTCTTGTTGTTCCTCATATACAAGGCATGGCATCTCCTGACTCTGTCATCTTTTCCCTGGTTCTTCCTTATGTCTGGAATACAAACACTCCCTCCTCTCCATCACTCCCTTGCTTCCTTGCGTTTCTTCTTGACTTAGCTCAAACCAAAGGAAGAAAGACTCAGAGACAAAGGCTTTAAGAAGATGGATCCATTGTGTGTGCCCCTCTGATGGTGGAAGAGAGAGAGAGCTACATGGGTTCCCAATCTTTTATTGAAGAATCAAGGGATGGGGAATGGGTGTTAGCTAATGAACATGTGACATGCCATATTATTCAACATTGGTTTAATTGGCAACACCAAGATCAAAGAGGAGGAGGTTAATCAAACATGTGACCTGGTAGGGAATCAGCTCTGTCAAGGTAGGAGCTAAGATCCTGTGGCAGCTAACGCCCTGCCCAGGAATCCTCCTGACCTTTGGACTATAGATTTGGAAAGTGGTCAGAATTAATAGAGTATCAATCAAATACAATGATCGAGAAATAATATGAGGATGAGTCTGGTACATGAGCACATAGCTTACAATATTAATACATCAATAATACCTTCGAGATTAGAATATACCTGGGATGCCACATTTCCTCATCTTTTCCAGCTGTTAGTGTCTCTCCTCTCAGATTACCTCCCACTTACATATATACAGGATGTATGGGGTGTTCAGGGAAGACTAGCACTTCTGGTGTGAGGGCTTGCCAGGTCCTTTTCAGGCCTGCTTTCCTTCTCTGGTGTCCATCAACCATCCAGCTCTTCCCTGTGGTTTCAAGAAGCTGTAGTATGTTTAGCAGCCACATTCCAGTAAAAACATCACAACATGCAGGCTAAATCATGTTGAGGGTAACTGACAGGCTTCAAATGGACTTCTGGGCCAGAGGCTGCCCCTGCTCACGGGTGGCTCAGAGCTCCTTTATAACGCAGATCGAAGCCCTGGATTTCCTTTGCAAGGAGGGAATTCTGGGATGCTCGGAGCTCTGGCAGGACCCCAGAAAGTCCCCCAGTGCTACCTTGAGGGCACTGATTGACCCGGCCTCTCCCCAAAGGAAGCCCTGCGCTCCCTTGTGCGGTTTGCGGTAAGCCTGCCTTCCTTAGTGGACTTCAGAATCTGCTGCAGCCTTGAGCCACCAATCGGTACCTCCGCCAAGAGTTGGGCTGCTGCTGCTAGTTCCAGGGTTGCAGGAATGAGTCGGAGGCGAGCGCCGGGCTGTTTCGGTCTGCAGACCTTATGTGAGTAAGCCCCAGGCTTGCCGTGTACGCAGTGGGTTCCCTGGTGACCCTTACCGCCCTTGGTTTGGCCCTGGGGAGAGGAAGAAGCAGAGCGGCAGCCGATGCCAGGGAATCTGCCCCGAAGAAAGCAACTGCTTCTTGTGGCAGGGGCTGGGGAGGTAGGCGTGCCCGCAAGGGCACTGTGTACCTCCAGCTCTGGGCTCTCGGCACGGCCCGAGGGCATGGACACTGCGGGGAGAGGAGGAGCTCAGCCTCCCGGTTGCCATTGCCTTGCCTACAGGTAAAGGGGTGAGAGGGGTGTCTGTGAGCCATCTGGGGAAAGGGGGCTGGCCGTGGCTTACGACAGACTCGCCGGGCTGAGAGGAAAAGGGATTTGCCGAGGTGGGATGCTACTTAGTTGCGGAATGGGGCGACTTCAGAATTCTCTTCCTTGTAACGTTTGAAATCTGACGGGGGTCAAGGAGAATATTCTCTGCCGTGGAGGAGGGATCAGACTCGGTCCCTTTGGTCCCAGAAGGCCTGAAGGGAAGGTAGGAAGAGGTCAATAAAGCATCGGGGTCGGGAAAACCTTCCTAAAGATTAGAGTGGGATCAGAGGGCTTGGTCCACCACGGGCTGCGTTAAAGAGTGGGGAGTCCCTTTCCTTGGATGTCTCGGAGCAGAGGCTGGGCGATGATTTGGCAGGTACGTTATTGCTGGCATTCCTTCGATGTGCGACTTGGGTTGCCTGGCAGGGTCTCTTGGAACTCTCCGATTCTGTCTCTGCGTGTGCCTTAGAAGGCTGCACAACTTTAACCCAGAGAGAGACAGTGTGGCTCAGTATGTAGCGGTTTAGTGGCTTTAAGCTGCCTTTAGAACCCAAGGAGAAACCAGGTTCAAATCCCACCTCTGACACTTTCTGGCTGTGTGGCCCAAGAGAAGTTCCTTAAACTTGCTAAACCTCAGTTCCCACATCCCTAAAATGAGGCAGTTGGGTTCAATGATCTCTCAGTTCCTGTTTAACTCTTCAACTAGGAATCCAAGTACCAAGTTTTAGCATGACACACAGTGAGGGTGGTTGGGCTCTCTTATTAAGTTGTTCCTATTTGAAGGAGAACGGCTGGATTTGAAAATGGCAGAATTTGGGGAATTGGGACTACTGAAATACTTGGGGGGAGGGGAAAGGTTCTATTCTGGTAAGTCTATGGAATAATTTTGTTTCCTTTGAAAAGCCTCGCTAGATGACTTGGTTTTAAGATCGACATGATGTTCTTGAGAAAGAGTTAAAACAGGGGGCAGCTGGGTAGCTCAGTGGATTGAGAGTCGGGCCTAGAGACTGTAAATGGAATTAGCTCCCACCCATTTTAGTTAAAACATCCCCACCTCCCTTAGTGGGGAGGGGAGATGAGTTACCCACATGTGACAATAAGCAACAAATTAAGAACAAATTAAGAAATGAGGCTGCCATTTGTCCACTTGAATTAGAGGTGGACCTACAGGAAGTGATGGAAGCTGCTATTCTTTCAAATATGTTGGGAACTTCCTGTTGAGTTAGTTGGAGCTTGGAACTTGGTGCTGAAGCATCTCTGCTGAGACCTCAGGCGACTTCCCTTCTAATTGTCACTTGGGTAAGTTAGGCTGACTTCCTTCCCCTCCTTGGCGGTTCTCTAATTGTAAAGGCCTTGCAGCTAGCAGCCCTGTTTAATTAGCCTCTAGATTCTCACTCAGCCTGGACCTCGGGTGGTCTGGCTCAGAATTTCTCTCTCTCTCTATTTCCCTCCCTTCTACCTTACCTTTGTAAATAAACTTCCACAAAACCATACTGAGGAGAGTTCTAATTGTGGAATCGATCTATCTGATTGACCTCTGGCGACCACACCTTTGGTCTCGAATATCCTCAATCTTCCTCAATTTTCTTGACTTTGGCTACTGTCTCAAGTCAGCCTTTTCACAGCTTGTTTGGATCTTCGATTGACATAAAGCTGCCAGACAGGTGAGATCAAACATTTTCTTTCCTTTAGCCCTTAAAATACATTAGAAAAGCAGCTGATTTTAATCTTGGCTGGGGGGGGGGCTGTTTCCACCCAATAACCCAATTAGCTGACCCTTGGTTTCACCTGGGAAGGAATCCTATTTTTTAGTTGCCTTACTGGGGACTGGCAGACCACTTCGTTTCTTAGCTAGCCCAGGGACACACCTAGAAGGCTTAGAAGCAGCTCTGCTCCTCACCAAAGCAGAAGGCACTAGACTCAGCATATTAGTAAGGTCTTTGAGGGAGAGTAATTTTAGGCTGGAATTAGGTCTTAGCCTTGTTTTACTCCTAGGAGTCTACCTTCTTTTCAAAACTCCGTACGTGTCTCTAGTTTTAAAATCTGAAGGGAGAAGCTAAAGCCAGCTAGAATTAAGTTGCCCTCTTGCCCAAAGAGGAAAGCACCTGGTTTTAGCAGTTTTAGCTTCAGGCGGAAGGAGAAAAGAAAAAGATCCTTCAGACTTTTAAAATTGAACTTTGAAACTGAAAAGAGTTTCAACTACACCTTGTTGCTCCTCCAAAACTAAGTCTCTGAAAGACACTCCAGCCTGCCTTGGGCTAGAGCCTTTGTCTAAGCCTCCCATACCTAATCTCTAGAATTCAGCCTCTGGCTATAGGCTTTGTTTTCTGCCAGACTGGGAATAAAGAAAATTAGAATCCCCAAAACAATAGAACCCAAGCCCAACCCTTAGGAAGGGAAAACGTACCCATTAGCAGCATCTACTGACTAAAAGTAAAGCTACAGGCAACTTATCAATTCACTAAACGAAAAAGTGGTTCCAACCCATTAACAACCTACTAAATGCCTGGGTCCAGACTTCCAATCACATGATCAAATTTGTAGGAGCGACCCTTTTTTGCTGGTCAGTAATCCCTCAGGATGTATTACAAGGGATATATCTTGCACTTTGGATTGTGGAATCAATCTATCTGATTGATTCCTGGCCACCCATACCTTAATACCTAAGTTTCATTCTTACAAGACGGGAGGTCCTAGGTTCAAATCTGGCCTCACACTTCCCAGCTGTGTGACTCTGGGCAAGTCACTTGACCCCCATTGCCCACCCTTACCACTCTTCCACCTAGGAGCCAATACACAGAAGTTAAGGGTTAAAAAAAAGAAAAGAATTAAAGCAAGTGCCATGATCCTTTTTCACAGTGGTGAAGCCCATGAACTCTTTCTCAGGCTATTATTCCTAAATACATAAAATAAAATATACAGCATTGCAAAGGAAATAAATCAAAGGTTAGTGAATATAAAGATGTAATCTGTTTCCTCATCCAAATGAGCTGACTCCCTGAGATTTATTCACAGATCTGGTGATATAATTAAATGGAAAGATTTTTTTTTAACCCTTAGCTTCTGTCTTAGAATGAATACACGTATGGGTTCCAAGACAGAAGAGAAATTAGGGGTACGTGATATCCTTAAAGTCACACAGCTAGGAAGTGTCTGAAACCAGATTTGAACCCAGATCCTCCTGACTCCAGGCACTGCACCACCTAGCTATCCTGAAAGATTGTTTTTCTTTTTTTAAAGGGATATACAAAAGTAGGAACAACTTAAAGGGCAACATTTTGTTACTGTTGTTTTTGTTTTTGTTTTTTTGTGAAGAATTTATAACATTTAATTCTATCCAGACATATTAGTTCAAGAAAACTTCTTTTGTGGGAACCTGTACCAAAGTGAGTGCTGAGTACAGGAAATTGTTTTATTCTGGTGATAAAGAAACATCTTTCTTGCCATATATGGTTAAGAGCCTACCATCTTTCAAAAGTCATTTTCCTTTATAGTACACTCATGTCGTTACGGGTTTTGTTTTCACAAACACAGATGCCATCCATTTTATATGCTCCGGCATGGTGAGATTTATAGCACCTATAAAAAAATATCAGTAGTGAGCAGAGTGCAAACAGATGAGGAAGCAAAACTCTGATGTGATGAATATACCTCTGGTACAATCTTGATTTGGTTTAGTGGCCTTGAGGGAAGACTTGTTTATTGGAAAGAATGGAGGCTGCAGCCTCTGAGGCATCGGAACATATTTTTCTGGTCGAGATCTTGGAAAGAGAGATCAATTTAAAGATTTCTTCTCTGGTAATAATGTATAAGGACGATATTTTCCCTTTTTTGTCTGACAACTTTGCTGATTGCTTATATTTACCAAAATGGAATTATATTTCCTGAGCACTTTTCTCTCCCTTGGGTCACTTTAACACATACTCAATAAAAGATATATAGTCTTAATTATAAAACCGTGCATGCGCTTTGACCCAGCAATATCACTGCTAGGTGATCAAAGAAAAAGGAAAGGATATATATGCGCAAAAATATTTATAGCAGCCCTTTTTTGTGGTGGCAAAGAATGGAAATTGAGGGGATGCCCATGAATTGGGGAATGGTTGAACAAGTTGTGGTATATGATTATGATGGAATACTATTGTACTATAAGAAATGATGAGCAAGAGAATTTCAGGAAAGCCTGGAAAAAATGACATGAATTGATGCAAAGAGAAGTGAGAAGAACCAGGAGAACATTGTACATAGTAATAGCATCACTATAATAATGTTCAGTTGTGAATGATTTAGTTATTATCAATAACACAGTGATCTAAGACAGCCCCAAAGGACTCATGATGAAAAGTGTTATCCACCTCCAGAGAAAGAACTTTTGGAGTCTGAACACAGATTGAAGTATGCTTCTTAAAACTTTCTTTTTCTTGGGTTTTGGTGGAGGAGGGGTCTGAATTTTCTTTTGCAACATGGCTAATATGTTTCTATGTTTTACATATCTTCATATGTATAATCTGTATCAAATCACTTGCCTTCTCAAGATAGGGAAGAGAAAGAGGGAGAAATAGAACTCAAAATTTAAAGAATGTTAAAAAAGTTTTACATGCAATTCATCAAAATAAGATAAAATTAAAAAAATATATGACTTAAAAGAAATCATAAGCTCTAAGCCAAGTGGCACATTCCCTAGGTGGCAGCAATGGGATTCTGGGATTCATTTCTTATTCAGGGTGCTTAGCCCTTTAAAGCAATTCAACCTGTGGTGAAGTTTAGCTCTGAGTTCCTGCATTGCTATACATTTCTTCTATCTAGGTTCATATGCTGCTTTCCTTCTCTTATATTGTCCATATGGGAGTAGGATGTGGGTGTTACACTGCCAGAAACAAGGAATGGGGAGTGGGGTGGAGGTGGGAATGCAAATAGCAGCTGCTTTTCTGACACTAATGGCCATGACTTCTTTTCCATTTTCTCTGTTCTTTCCCTACCAGATTTTGTGGCAGTGAATGCTTTAACCCTGAAAATGTTCATTTCTTAAAAGAAGAAATAGGATAGCTGCTTGCTTTGCCATCCAGATTTTTCGTCAGGGTTGTTATATCATACTCTATTACTCTCTCCATTTTATTTCTCTTTCAACTATTTCTGTTTTGGGCTTCCTCAGCATGGTAGAGTGGCAAGCACAGAAGCCCAGAAGTAGGGAAAACTTTGGTTCTATTTTAGGCTAAGCTAAGGTTCTATTTCAGGGGCATCAGGGCAGCTATAACTAGAGTGCCAGGTCTGGAGTTAGGAAGACTCATCTTCCTGAGTTCAAATCTAATCTCAGACACTTAACTGTGTGACCCTGGGCAAGTCACTTAATCCTGTTTGCATCAGTTTCTTCTTCTATTAAATAAACTTGGAGAAGGAAATGGCAAACCATTCCGGTATCTTGGCTAACAAAACTCTAAATTAGACCAGAAGTTGGACTTCACTGAACAACAATGCCTTGCTGTGCCATCTTTAAAAGTTAAATATATATACATATATATATCAGATTGCTCATCATCTCAGGAAGGGAGGAGGACTGCGAAAGAGTAAGAGGGAGGGAGATAATTTGGGACTCAAAAAAACACACTTAAAATATTTTTTTACATGTAACTGGGGAGAAAATAAATTTAATTAAAAAATAAATATGTGGGGGTAATATATAATAAATTATACATGTAATATATGATATTTGTTTTGCTTGACTATATATGTTTGTAATGGATGTTGTTTTTCTTTCATTCTTAATTGGGGGAGAGGAGAAGGGGAAGAAGACATTATATTGCTGGTTTTATATATAAATTATATATTATATATAAACATAATATAGTATTATAATAATATGGGATGTATAGTATAAATTATATATCACACAAATTATTAAATATTATATTTAATAGATACAACATAGGGAAATATAATTTCTATGCAATATACAGTATATATTATGTTATTGTGAAATACTTTTATATCATACAGTATTACACATATTATATTAAATTTATATTATCTATCTGAAATCAACAAAAATCTGCCTTCTTCCCCTTTCTGACCTCCTCCCCAATTAAGAATGAAAGAAAAACAAAACTCTTGTTGCAAACATTTATAGTCAAGAAAAATAAATTTCTACATTGGCCACGTCCAAAAAAAGTATGTCCCTTTCTATACTCTACCAAGAAGTAGGCAACATCATTCATCATTAGTCTCCTGGAATGGTGATTGGTGATTACCTAATCAGAGCTCCTAATTCTTTTAAGGCTGTTTAGTTTTTTTATATTGTGGTAATTGTATAAATTATTCTCCTGGTTTTATTTACCACACTCTGCATTAATTTACCCAAGTTTTCCTAGGTCTCTCTGAAGTAGTCTTCATTTTTTTCTTATTGCACAATAATAGTCCATCACATTCATTTACTATAGCTTGTTCCTTCATCCCCCAATGGAAGGATCTCCCTTCAGATTCCCATCTTTACCACTTCAAAAAAAACAACAAAAAACACACCACCTAAATATATTTTTGGGTATCTTTAAAAGTTTGCTTTGCTTAGGACTAATCCTTCTCTTAATCTAATCCCCATTTCTTCCTCCTCCCTTTGTTCTCCGATTTCCCCGTTGAATAAAATGTATTTTTGCACTCATTTCTTTTGTACATGTGCATGTTTCTTCCCTCTGACTAGTTTGGAAGAGGGTGAGGTTCAGTTGCCAACCACTCTCCTGCTTGTTTGTATAGATGTCTGCTTGAGCACCCAAATTACCTAATCTTCCTTTACCTTTAACTCTCCTCTCAGTGCATTCCTCTTTCCCTTTCTTTACATTCTTCTCTTATGATCATCAGGACACAACAGAACCACTAACAGGCTTTGTTCATGGTTTTAGACTCTTATTAGACTCCTTCTATGATTCCTGATGATGATAAGGGAGAGAGGTATCATCTCCTATATTTGAATATACATTGTTTATATTTGTTTAATCCTTTTTCATTGTTTGTTTGTGTTTACCTTTCTAAAATTCTCTTAAGTTTTAACTTTGGAGTTTCTATGTTTCTTTGATCTTTTTAAAAAGCTCTTCTGTCTTAGAATGGATACAAAGTATGGTTCCAAGGCAGAAGAGCAGTAAGGGCTAGGTAATGAAGGTTGAGTGACTTGCCCAAGGTTACACAGCTAGGATGTATCTGGGGTCAAATTTGAACTCAAGATCTTGTCTCCAGTTCTGACTCTCTGCCCACACTGAGCCACCTAGCTGACCCAAGTGCTGATACATATATATATATAACTTTATATTATATATTTATATTTAATTATTATATATTATATATTTATTATTATATATTATATATTTATATTTAATTATTATATATTTAAAATATATATTTTTTAATCAGAAATACTTGGAAGCCCTCTATTTCATTAAATATCCATTCCTTCCTCTCTACTCATCCCCCCCCCC